>NW_022143450.1:0-15690 GCF_007565055.1 Rhinopithecus roxellana
CGGGCCTCCAGCCGCCGCCACGCCCACGCCCCCCGGCGGCTGGCGGACCCCCATCTCCGGGGGGCGGGGGACCCGCCCCCCCGCGATCCGGGGCCGCCAGCCGCCGCCACGCCAACCCCCCGCCGGCGGCTGGCGGACCCCCATCGCCGGGGGCGGGGGACCCGCCCCCCCGCGATCCGGGGCCGCCAGCCGCCGCCACGCCCACCCGCCGGCGGCTGGCGGACCCCCATCGCCGGGGGGCGGGGGACCCGCCCCCCGCGATCCGGGGCCGCCAGCCGCCGCCACGCCACGCCCCCCCGGCGGCTGGCGGACCCCCATCGCCGGGGGGCGGGGGACCCGCCCCCCCGCGATCCGGGCCGCCAGCCGCCGCCACGCCCCGCCCCCCGGCGGCTGGCGGCCCCCCATCGCCGGGGGCTGGGGGACCCGCCCCCCCGCGATCCGGGGCCCCCAGCCGCCGCCACGCCCCGCCCCCCGGCGGCTGGCGGACCCACCATCGCCGGGGGGCGGGGGACCCGCCCCCCCGCGATCCGGGGCCGCCAGCCGCCGCCACGCCACGCCCCCCGGCGGCTGGCGGACCCCCATCGCCGGGGGGCGGGGGACCGCCCCCCGCGATCCGGGGCCGCCAGCCGCCGCCACGCCACGCCCCCCGGGGCTGGGCGGACCCCCATCGCCGGGGGGCGGGCCCCCCCGCGATCCGGGGCCGCCAGCCGCCGCCACGCACGCCCCCCGGCGGCTGGCGGACCCCCATCGCCGGGGGGGGGGGGACCCGCCCCCCGCGATCCGGGCCGCCAGCCGCCGCCGCGCCACGCCCCCCCGGCGGCTGGCGGACCCCATCGCCGGGGGCGGGGGACCCGCCCCCCCGCGATCCGGGGCCGCCAGCCGCCGCCACGCCACGCCCCCCCGGCGGCTGGCGGACCCCCTCGCCGGGGGGCGGGGGACCGCCCCCCCGCGATCCGGGGCCGCCAGCCGCCGCCACGCCACGCCCCCCGGCGGCTGGCGGACCCCCATCGCCGGGGGGCGGGGGACCCGCCCCCCCCGCGATCCGGGGCCGCCAGCCGCCGCCACGCCACGCCCCCCGGCGGCTGGCGGACCCCCATCGCCGGGGGGCGGGGGACCCGCCCCCCCGCGATCCGGGGCCGCCAGCCGCCGCCACGCCACGCCCCCCGCGGCTGGCGGACCCCCATCGCCGGGGGCGGGGGACCCGCCCCCCGCGATCCGGGCCGCCAGCCGCCGCCCGCCACGCCCCCCGGCGGCTGGCGGACCCCCATCGCCGGGGGGCGGGGGACCCGCCCCCCCGCGATCCGGGCCGCCAGCCGCCGCCACGCCACGCCCCCCCGGCGGCTGGCGGACCCCCATCGCCGGGGGGCGGGGGACCCGCCCCCCCGCGATCCGGGGCCGCCAGCCGCGCCACGCCACGCCCCCCGGCGGCTGCGGACCCCCATCGCGGGGGGCGGGGGACCCGCCCCCCGCGATCCGGGGCCGCCAGCCGCCGCCACGCCACGCCCCCCCGGCGGCTGGCGGACCCCCATCGCCGGGGGGCGGGGACCCGCCCCCCCGCGATCCGGGGCCGCCAGCCGCCGCCACGCCACGCCCCCCCGGCGGCTGGCGGACCCCCATCGCCGGGGGGGGGGACCCCCCCCCCGCGATCCGGGGCCGCCAGCCGCCGCCACGCCACGCCCCCCGGCGGCTGGCGGACCCCCATCGCCGGGGGGCGGGGGACCCGCCCCCCCGCGATCCGGGGCCGCCAGCCGCCGCCACGCCACGCCCCCCCCGGCGGCTGGCGGACCCCCATCGCCGGGGGGCGGGGGACCCGCCCCCCCGCGATCCGGGGCCGCCAGCCGCCACGCCACGTCTATATTGGGAATCATATCGCAATCTTCCTCCTGAAGATTGATTACATCATCCCAGGTGTGTGTCTACTCCCAGCCATTTTGCCTGTCTATATTCCCTTCTTGGACGGAAATTTGAGTAATATCATTGGGTGAGTGAACATCTTTTGTGATGTTTTAAGTAGTAACATCCTCCCCCTGGTGGATATCAGCAACAATCAATTAATTATTAATATTCATATATATTAATATTAATACTAATAATCGATATTATGATCACAATAAACCTCGTAAAAATTTATGGTGGATTAAAATGTTAACGATTTGGAAAGGTAATTAATATTATCACCACGAATATTCAAATAATGATATCCGCCATGAATGTTACTTAAATCAATACAAAGGATGCAGGGAAGAAAATTTTGCTTAGTATTAGGGACTAATAATATGTTCATTAATATTAATATTAATAATTAATACTAAGATTGCATCATCAGGTACTTAAAATAATGAAATTTAACAAAAGTATCCAATTATTAGTACCATTGAGAATTATTAAAATCGATCATTGATGTGTAATAACTATATTATTACTCAGAATACCACAGGCAGTGTCCACCTACTTGTGGGCGCCAAGACGCCGCCACGCCACCCCCCGCCGGCGGCGGCGGACCCCCGGCCGGGGTGCGGGGACCCGCCCCCCGCGATCCGGGGCCGCCAGCCGCCGCCACGCCACCCCCCCGGCGGCTGGCGGACCCCCATCGCCGGGGGGCGGGGGACCCGCCCCCCCGCGATCCGGGGCCGCCAGCCGCCGCCCGCACCCCCCGCCGGCGGCTGGCGGACCCCCATCGCCGGGGGGCGGGGGACCCGCCCCCCGCGATCCGGGGCCGCCAGCCGCCGCCACGCCACGTCTATATTGGGAATCATATCGCAATCTTCCTCCTGAAGATTGATTACATCATCCCAGGTGTGTGTCTACTCCCAGCCATTTTGCCTGTCTATATTCCCTTCTTGGACGGAAATTTGAAGTAATATCATTGGGTGAGTGAACATCTTTTGTGATGTTTTAAGTAGTAACATCCTCCCCCTGGTGGATATCAGCAACAATCAATTAATTATTAATATTCATATATATTAAATATTAATACTAATAATCGATATTAATGATCACAATAAACCTCGTAAAAATTTATGGTGCATTAAAATGTTAACGATTTGGAAAGGTAATTAATATTAATATCACCACGAATATTCAAATAATGATATCCGCCATGAATGTTACTTAAATCAATACAAAGTGATGCAGGGAAGAAAATTTTGCTTAGTATTAGGGACTAATAATATTGTTCATTAATATTAATATTAATAATTAATACTAAGATTGCATCATCAGGTACTTAAAATAATGAAATTTAACAAAAGTATCCAATTATTAGTACCATTGAGAATTATTTAAAATCGATCATTGATGTGTAATAACTATATTATTACTCAGAATACCACAGGCAGTGTCCACCTACTTGTGGGCGCCAAGACGCCGCCACGCCACCCCCGCCGGCGGCTGGCGGACCCCCATGGCCGGGGTGCGGGACCCGCCCCCCCGCGATCCGGGGCCGCCAGCCGCCGCCACGCCACCCCCCCGGCGGCTGGCGGACCCCCATCGCCGGGGGGCGGGGGACCCGCCCCCCCGCGATCCGGGGCCGCCAGCCGCCGCCACGCCACCCCCCGCCGGCGGCTGGCGGACCCCCATCGCCGGGGGGCGGGGACCCGCCCCCCGCGATCCGGGGCCGCCAGCCGCCGCCACGCCACGTCTATATTGGGAATCATATCCAATCTTCCTCCTGAAGATTGATTACATCATCCCAGGTGTGTGTCTACTCCCAGCCATTTTGCCTGTCTATATTCCCTTCTTGGACGGAAATTTGAAGTAATATCATTGGGTGAGTGAACATCTTTTGTGATGTTTTAAGTAGTAACATCCTCCCCCTGGTGGATATCAGCAACAATCAATTATTAATATTCATATATATTAAATATTAATACTAATAATCGATATTAATGATCACAATAAACCTCGTAAAAATTTATGGTGCATTAAAATGTTAACGATTTGGAAAGGTAATTAATATTAATATCACCACGAATATTCAATAATGATATCCGCCATGAATGTTACTAAATCAATACAAAGTGATGCAGGGAAGAAAATTTTGCTTAGTATTAGGGACTAATAATATTGTTCATTAATATTAATATTAATAATTAATACTAAGATTGCATCATCAGGTACTTAAATAATGAAATTTAACAATAGTATCCAATTATTAGTACCATTGAGAATTATTAAAATCGATCATTGATGTGTAATAACTATATTATTACTCAGAATACCACAGGCAGTGTCCACCTACTTGTGGGCGCCAAGACGCCGCCACGCCACCCCCGCCGGCGGCTGGCGGACCCCATGGCCGGGGTGCGGGGCCCGCCCCCCCGCGATCCGGGGCCGCCAGCCGCCGCCACGCCACCCCCCCCGGCGGCTGGCGGACCCCATCGCCGGGGGGCGGGGGACCCGCCCCCCCGCGATCCGGGGCCGCCAGCCGCCGCCACGCCACGCCCCCCCGGCGGCTGGCGGACCCCCATCGCCGGGGGGCGGGGGACCCGCCCCCCGCGATCCGGGGCCGCCAGCCGCCGCCACGCCACCCCCCCGGCGGCTGGCGGACCCCCATCGCCGGGGGCGGGGGACCCGCCCCCCCGCGATCCGGGGCCGCCAGCCGCCGCCACGCACCCCCCCGGCGGCTGGCGGACCCCCATCGCCGGGGGGCGGGGGACCCGCCCCCCCGCGATCCGGGGCCGCCAGCCGCCGCCACGCCACGCCCCCCCGGCGGCTGGCGGACCCCCATCGCCGGGGCGGGGGACCCGCCCCCCCGCGATCCGGGGCCGCCAGCCGCCGCCACGCCACGCCCCCCCGGCGGCTGGCGGACCCCCATCGCCGGGGGGCGGGGGACCCGCCCCCCCGCGATCCGGGGCCGCCAGCCGCCGCCACGCCACGCCCCCCCGGCGGCTGGCGGACCCCCATCGCCGGGGGCGGGGGACCCGCCCCCCCGCGATCCGGGGCCGCCAGCCGCCGCCACGCCACGCCCCCCGGCGGCTGGCGGACCCCCATCGCCGGGGGCGGGGGACCCGCCCCCCCGCGATCCGGGGCCGCCAGCCGCCGCCACGCCACGTCTATATTGGGAATCATATCGCAATCTTCCTCCTGAAGATTGATTACATCATCCCAGGTGTGTGTCTACTCCCAGCCATTTGCCTGTCTATATTCTTCCCTTCTTGGACGGAAATTTGAAGTATCATTGGGTGAGTGAACATCTTTTGTGATGTTTTAAGTAGTAACATCCTCCCCTGGTGGATATCAGCAACAATCAATTAATTATAATATTCATTATATAAATATTAATACTAATAATCGATATAATGATCACAATAAACCTCGTAAAAATTTATGGTGCATTAAATGTTAACGATTTGGAAAGGTAATTAATATTAATATCACCACGAATATTCAAATAATGATATCCGCCATGAATGTTACCTAAATCAATACAAAGTGATGCAGGGAAGAAAATTTTTTAGTATTAGGGACTAATAATATTGTTCATTAATATTAATATTAATAATTAATACTAAGATTGCATCATCAGGTACTTAAAATAATGAAATTTAACAATAGTATCCAATTATTAGTACCATTGAGAATTATTAAAATCGATCATTGATGTGTAATAACTATATTATTACTCAGAATACCACAGGCAGTGTCCACCTACTTGTGGGCGCCAAGACGCCGCCACGCCACCCCCGCCGGCGGCTGGCGGACCCCCATCGCCGGGGTGCGGGGACCCGCCCCCCGCGATCCGGGGCCGCCAGCCGCCCCACGCCACGCCCCCCGGCGGCTGGCGGACCCCCATCGCCGGGGGGCGGGGGACCCGCCCCCCCGCGATCCGGGGCCGCCAGCCGCCGCCACGCCACGCCCCCCCGGCGGCTGGCGGACCCCCATCGCCGGGGGCGGGGGACCCGCCCCCCCGCGATCCGGGGCCGCCAGCCGCCGCCACGCCACGCCCCCCCGGCGGCTGGCGGACCCCCATCGCCGGGGGGCGGGGGACCCGCCCCCCCGCGATCCGGGGCCGCCAGCCGCCGCCACGCCACGCCCCCCCGGCGGCTGGCGGACCCCCATCGCCGGGGGGCGGGGGACCCGCCCCCCCGCGATCCGGGGCCGCCAGCCGCCGCCACGCCACGCCCCCCCGGCGGCTGGCGGACCCCCATCGCCGGGGGGGGGGGACCCGCCCCCCCGCGATCCGGGGCCGCCAGCCGCCGCCACGCCACGCCCCCCCGGCGGCTGGCGGACCCCCATCGCCGGGGGCGGGGGACCCGCCCCCCCGCGATCCGGGGCCGCCAGCCGCCGCCCCACGCCACGCCCCCCCGGCGGCTGGCGGACCCCCATCGCCGGGGGGCGGGGGACCCGCCCCCCCGCGATCCGGGGCCGCCAGCCGCCGCCACGCCACGTCTATATTGGGAATCATATCGCAATCTTCCTCCTGAAGATTGATTACATCATCCCAGGTGTGTGTCTACTCCCAGCCATTTTGCCTGTCTATATTCCCTTCTTGGACGGAAATTTGATGTAATATCATTGGGTGAGTGAACATCTTTTGTGATGTTTTAAGTAGTAACATCCTCCCCCTGGTGGATATCAGCAACAATCAATTAATTATTAATATTCATATATATTAAATATTAATACTAATAATCGATATTAATGATCACAATAACCTCGTAAAAATTTATGGTGGATTAAAATGTTAACGATTTGGAAAGGTAATTAATATTAATATCACCACGAATATTCAAATAATGATATCCGCCATGAATGTTACCTAAATCAATACAAAGTGATGCAGGGAAGAAAATTTTGATTAGTATTAGGGACTAATAATATTGTTCATTAATATTAATATTAATAATTAATACTAAGATTGCATCATCAGGTACTTAAAATAATGAAATTTAACAAAGTATCCAATTATTAGTACCATTGAGAATTATTAAAATCGATCATTGATGTGTAATAACTATATTATTACTCAGAATACCACAGGCAGTGTCCACCTACTTGTGGGCGCCAAGACGCCGCCACGCCACCCCCGCCGGCGGCTGGCGGACCCCCATCGGGGTGCGGGGGACCCGCCCCCCCGCGATCCGGGGCCGCCAGCCGCCGCCACGCCACGCCCCCCGGCGGCTGGCGGACCCCCATCGCCGGGGGGCGGGGGACCCGCCCCCCCGCGATCCGGGGCCGCCAGCCGCCGCGCCACGCCCCCCCGGCGGCTGGCGGACCCCCATCGCCGGGGGCGGGGGACCCGCCCCCCCGCGATCCGGGGCCGCCAGCCGCCGCCGCGCCACGCCCCCCGGCGGCTGGCGGACCCCCATCGCCGGGGGGCGGGGGACCCGCCCCCCGCGATCCGGGGCCGCCAGCCGCCGCCACGCCACGCCCCCCCGGCGGCTGGCGGACCCCCATCGCCGGGGGGCGGGGGACCCGCCCCCCCGCGATCCGGGGCCGCCAGCCGCCGCCACGCCACGCCCCCCGGCGGCTGGCGGACCCCCATCGCCGGGGGCGGGGGACCCGCCCCCCGCGATCCGGGGCCGCCAGCCGCCGCCACGCCACCCCCCCGGCGGCTGGCGGACCCCCATCGCCGGGGGGCGGGGGACCCGCCCCCCCGCGATCCGGGGCCGCCAGCCGCCGCCACGCCACGCCCCCCCGGCGGCTGGCGGACCCCCATCGCCGGGGGGCGGGGGACCCGCCCCCCCGCGATCCGGGGCCGCCAGCCGCCGCCACGCCACGCCCCCCGGCGGCTGGCGGACCCCCATCGCCGGGGGCGGGGGACCCGCCCCCCCGCGATCCGGGGCCGCCAGCCGCCGCCACGCCACGCCCCCCCGGCGGCTGGCGGACCCCCATCGCCGGGGGGCGGGGGACCCGCCCCCCGCGATCCGGGGCCGCCAGCCGCGCCACGCCACGTCTATATTGGGAATCATATCGCAATCTTCCTCCTGAAGATTGATTACATCATCCCAGGTGTGTGTCTACTCCCAGCCATTTTGCCTGTCTATTCCCTTCTTGGACGGAAATTTGAAGTAATATCATTGGGTGAGTGAACATCTTTTGTGATGTTTTAAGTAGTAACATCCTCCCCCTGGTGGATATCAGCAACAATCAATTAATTATTAATATTCATATATATTAAATATTAATACTAATAATCGATATTAATGATCACAATAAACCTCGTAAAAATTTATGGTGCATTAAAATGTTAACGATTTGGAAAGGTAATTAATATTAATATCACCACGAATATTCAAATAATGATATCCGCCATGAATGTTACTTAAATCAATACAAAGTGATGCAGGGAAGAAAATTTTGCTTAGTATTAGGGACTAATAATATTGTTCATTAATATTAATATTAATAATTAATACTAAGATTGCATCATCAGGTACTTAAAATAATGAAATTTAACAAAAGTATCCAATTATTAGTACCATTGAGAATTATTAAAATCGATCATTGATGTGTAATAACTATATTATTACTCAGAATACCACAGGCAGTGTCCACCTACTTGTGGGCGCCAAGACGCCGCCACGCCACCCCCCCCGGCGGCTGGCGGACCCCCATCGCCGGGGGGCGGGGGACCCGCCCCCCCGCGATCCGGGGCCGCCAGCCGCCGCCACGCCACCCCCCCGGCGGCTGGCGGACCCCATCGCCGGGGGGGGGGACCCGCCCCCCCGCGATCCGGGGCCGCCAGCCGCCGCCACGCCACCCCCCGCCGGCGGCTGGCGGACCCCCATCGCCGGGGGGCGGGGACCCGCCCCCCCGCGATCCGGCGGGCCGCCAGCCGCCGCCACGCCACGTCTATATTGGGAATCATATCGCAATCTTCCTCCTGAAGATTGATTACATCATCCCAGGTGTGTGTCTACTCCCAGCCATTTTGCCTGTCTATATTCCCTTCTTGGACGGAAATTTGAAGTAATATCATTGGGTGAGTGAACATCTTTGTGATTTTTAAGTAGTAACATCCTCCCCCTGGTGGATATCAGCAACAATCAATTAATTATTAATATTCATATATATTAAATATTAATACTAATAATCGATTTAATGATCACAATAAACCTCGTAAAAATTTATGGTGCATTAAAATGTTAACGATTTGGAAAGGTAATTAATATTATATCACCACGAATATTCAAATAATGATATCCGCCATGAATGTTACTTAAATCAATACAAAGTGATGCAGGGAAGAAAATTTTGCTTAGTATTAGGGACTAATAATATTGTTCATTAATTTAATATTAATAATTAATACTAAGATTGCATCATCAGGTACTTAAAATAATGAAATTAACAAAGTATCCAATTATTAGTACCATTGAGAATTATTAAAATCGATCATTGATGTGTAATAACTATATTATTACTCAGAATACCACAGGCAGTGTCCACCTACTTGTGGGCGCCAAGACGCCGCCACGCCACCCCCCCGGCGGCTGGCGGACCCCCATGGCCGGGGGCGGGGACCCGCCCCCCCGCGATCCGGGGCCGCCAGCCGCCGCCACGCCACCCCCCCCGGCGGCTGGCGGACCCCCATCGCCGGGGGCGGGGGACCCCCCCCGCGATCCGGGGCCGCCAGCCGCCGCCACGCCACCCCCCCGGCGGCTGGCGGACCCCCATCGCCGGGGGCGGGGGACCCGCCCCCCGCGATCCGGGGCCGCCAGCCGCCGCCACGCCACGTCTATATTGGGAATCATATCGCAATCTTCCTCCTGAAGATTGATTACATCATCCCAGGTGTGTGTCTACTCCCAGCCATTTTGCCTGTCTATATTCCCTTCTTGGACGGAAATTTGAGTAATATCATTGGGTGAGTGAACATCTTTTGTGATGTTTTAAGTAGTAACATCCTCCCCCTGGTGGATATCAGCAACAATCAATTAATTATTAATATTCATATATATTAATATTAATACTAATAATCGATATTAATGATCACAATAAACCTCGTAAAAATTTATGGTGGATTAAAATGTTAACGATTTGGAAAGGTAATTAATATTAATATCACCACGAATATTCAAATAATGATATCCGCCATGAATGTTACTAAATCAATACAAAGTGATGCAGGGAAGAAAATTTTGATTAGTATTAGGGACTAATAATATTGTTCATTAATATTAATATTAATAATTAATACTAAGATTGCATCATCAGGTACTTAAAATAATGAAATTTAACAATAGTATCCAATTATTAGTACCATTGAGAATTATTAAAATCGATCATTGATGTGTAATAACTATATTATTACTCAGAATACCACAGGCAGTGTCCACCTACTTGTGGGCGCCAAGACGCCGCCACGCCACCCCCGCCGGCGGCTGGCGGCCCCCATCGCCGGGGTGCGGGGGCCCGCCCCCCGCGATCCGGGGCCGCCAGCCGCCGCCACGCCACCCCCGCCGGCGGCTGGCGGACCCCCATCGCCGGGGGCGGGGGACCCGCCCCCCCGCGATCCGGGGCCGCCAGCCGCCGCCACGCCACGCCCCCCGGCGGCTGGCGGACCCCCATCGCCGGGGGGCGGGGGACCCGCCCCCCCGCGATCCGGGGCCGCCAGCCGCCGCCACGCCACCCCCCCCGGCGGCTGGCGGACCCCCATCGCCGGGGGGCGGGGGACCCGCCCCCCCGCGATCCGGGGCCGCCAGCCGCCGCCACGCCACCCCCCCGGCGGCTGGCGGACCCCCATCGCCGGGGGGGGGGACCCGCCCCCCCGCGATCCGGGGCCGCCAGCCGCCGCCACGCCACGCCCCCCCGGCGGCTGGCGGACCCCCATCGCCGGGGGGCGGGGACCCGCCCCCCGCGATCCGGGGCCGCCAGCCGCCGCCACGCCACGCCCCCCCGGCGGCTGGCGGACCCCCATCGCCGGGGGGCGGGGGACCCGCCCCCCCGCGATCCGGGGCCGCCAGCCGCCGCCACGCCACGCCCCCCCGGCGGCTGGCGGACCCCCATCGCCGGGGGCGGGGGACCCGCCCCCCCGCGATCCGGGGCCGCCAGCCGCCGCCACGCCACGCCCCCCCGGCGGCTGGCGGACCCCCATCGCCGGGGGGCGGGGGACCCGCCCCCCCGCGATCCGGGGCCGCCAGCCGCCGCCACGCCACGCCCCCCCGGCGGCTGGCGGACCCCCATCGCCGGGGGGCGGGGGACCCGCCCCCCCGCGATCCGGGGCCGCCAGCCGCCGCCACGCCACGCCCCCCCGGCGGCTGGCGGACCCCCATCGCCGGGGGGCGGGGGACCCGCCCCCCCGCGATCCGGGGCCGCCAGCCGCCGCCACGCCACGCCCCCCCGGCGGCTGGCGGACCCCCATCGCCGGGGGGCGGGGGACCCGCCCCCCCGCGATCCGGGGCCGCCAGCCGCCGCCACGCCACGTCTATATTGGGAATCATATCGCAATCTTCCTCCTAAGATTGATTACATATCCCAGGTGTGGTCTACTCCCAGCCATTTGCCTGTCTATATTCCCTTCTTGGACGGAAATTTGATAGTAATATCATTGGGTGAACATCTTTTGTGATGTTTTAAGTAGTAACATCCTCCCCCTGGTGGATATCAGCAACAATCAATTATATTATAATAATATATATAAATATTAATACTAATAATCGATATTAATGATCACAATAAACTCGTAAAAATTTATGGGGATTAAAATGTAACGATTTGGAAGGTAATTAATATTAATATCACCACGAATATTCAAATATGATATCCGCCATGAATGTTATTAAATCAATACAAAGTGATGGGAAGAAAATTTGATTAGTATTAGGGACTAATAATATTGTTCATTAACATTAATATTAATAATTAATACTAAGATTGCATAATCAGGTACTTAAAATAATGAAATTAACAATAGTATCCAATTATTAGTACCATTGAGAATTATTAAAATCGATCATTGATGTGTAATAACTATATTATTACTCGGAATACCACAGGCAGGTCCACCTACTTGTGGGCCCAAGACGCCGCCACGCCACCCCCGCCGGGGGCTGCGGCCCATCGCGGGGCGGGGACCCGCCCCCCGCGATCCGGGGCCGCCAGCCGCCGCCACGCCACGCCCCGCGGCGGCTGGCGGACCCCCATCGCCGGGGGGCGGGGGACCCGCCCCCCCGCGATCCGGGGCCGCCAGCCGCCGCCACGCCACGTCTATATTGGGAATCATATCGCAATCTTCCTCCTGAAGATTGATTACATTATCCCAGGTGTGTGTCTACTCCCAGCAATATTGCCTGTCTATATTCCCTTCTTGGACGGAAATTTGAAGTAATATCATTGGGTGAGTGAACATCTTTTGTGATGTTTTAAGTAGTAACATCCTCCCCCTGGTGGATATCAGCAACAATCAATTAATTATTAATATTAATAAATATGTTAAATATTAATACTAATAATCGATATTAATGATCACAATAAACTTCGTAAAAATTTATGGTGGATTAAAATGTAACGATTTGGAATGGTAATTAATAAATATCACCACGAATATTCAAATATGATATCCGCCATGAATGTTACTTAAATCAATACAAAGTGATGCGGGAAGAAAATTTTTAGTATTAGGGACTAATAATATTGTTCATTAACATTAATATTAATAATTAATACTAAGATTGCATAATCAGGTACTTAAAATAATGAAATTAACAATGGTATCCTACAATTAGTACCATTG
The DNA here is from genome assembly GCF_007565055.1 of Rhinopithecus roxellana. Taxonomy (NCBI): domain Eukaryota; kingdom Metazoa; phylum Chordata; class Mammalia; order Primates; family Cercopithecidae; genus Rhinopithecus; species Rhinopithecus roxellana. Next base: position 12,680 of record NW_022143450.1, read on the forward strand.
AGAATTATTAAAATCGATCATTGATGTGTAATAACTATATTATTACTCGGAATACCACAGGCAGTGTCCACCTACTTGTGGGCCCAAGACGCCGCCACGCCACCCCCCGCCGCGCTGGGGCCCCATCGCCGGGGGCGGGGACCCGCCCCCCCGCGATCCGGGGCCGCCAGCCGCCGCCACGCCCCCCCCCCGGCGGCTGGCGGACCCCCATCGCCGGGGGGCGGGGGACCCGCCCCCCCGCGATCCGGGGCCGCCAGCCGCCGCCACGCCACCCCCCGCCGGCGGCTGGCGGACCCCCATCGCCGGGGGGCGGGGGACCCGCCCCCCCGCGATCCGGGGCCGCCAGCCGCCGCCACGCCACGCCCCCCGGCGGCTGGCGGACCCCCATCGCCGGGGGGCGGGGGACCCGCCCCCCCGCGATCCGGGGCCGCCAGCCGCCGCCACGCCACCCCCCCGGCGGCTGGCGGACCCCCATCGCCGGGGGGCGGGGGACCCGCCCCCCCGCGATCCGGGGCCGCCAGCCGCCGCCACGCCCCCCCGGCGGCTGGCGGACCCCCATCGCCGGGGGGCGGGGGACCCGCCCCCCCGCGATCCGGGGCCGCCAGCCGCCGCCACGCCACCCCCCCCGGCGGCTGGCGGACCCCCATCGCCGGGGGGCGGGGGACCCGCCCCCCGCGATCCGGGGCCGCCAGCCGCCGCCACGCCACGCCCCCCCGGCGGCTGGCGGACCCCCATCGCCGGGGGGCGGGGGACCCGCCCCCCCGCGATCCGGGGCCGCCAGCCGCCGCCACGCCACGCCCCCCCGGCGGCTGGCGGACCCCCATCGCCGGGGGGCGGGGGACCCGCCCCCCCGCGATCCGGGGCCGCCAGCCGCCGCCACGCCACGCCCCCCCGGCGGCTGGCGGACCCCCATCGCCGGGGGCGGGGGACCCGCCCCCCCGCGATCCGGGGCCGCCAGCCGCCGCCACGCCACGCCCCCCCGGCGGCTGGCGGACCCCCATCGCCGGGGGCGGGGGACCCGCCCCCCCGCGATCCGGGGCCGCCAGCCGCCGCCACGCCACGCCCCCCCGGCGGCTGGCGGACCCCCATCGCCGGGGGGCGGGGGACCCGCCCCCCCGCGATCCGGGGCCGCCAGCCGCCGCCACGCCACGCCCCCCCGGCGGCTGGCGGACCCCCATCGCCGGGGGGCGGGGGACCCGCCCCCCGCGATCCGGGGCCGCCAGCCGCCGCCACGCCACGCCCCCCCGGCGGCTGGCGGACCCCCATCGCCGGGGGGCGGGGGACCCGCCCCCCCGCGATCCGGGGCCGCCAGCCGCCGCCACGCCACGCCCCCCCGGCGGCTGGCGGACCCCCATCGCCGGGGGGCGGGGGACCCGCCCCCCCGCGATCCGGGGCCGCCAGCCGCCGCCACGCCACGCCCCCCCGGCGGCTGGCGGACCCCCATCGCCGGGGGGCGGGGGACCCGCCCCCCCGCGATCCGGGGCCGCCAGCCGCCGCCACGCCACGCCCCCCGGCGGCTGGCGGACCCCCATCGCCGGGGGGCGGGGGACCCGCCCCCCCGCGATCCGGGGCCGCCAGCCGCCGCCACGCCACGCCCCCCCGGCGGCTGGCGGACCCCCATCGCCGGGGGGCGGGGGACCCGCCCCCCCGCGATCCGGGGCCGCCAGCCGCCGCCACGCCACGTCTATATTGGGAATCATATCGCAATCTTCCTCCTGAAGAGATTGATTACATCATCCCAGGTGTGTGTCTACTCCCAGCCATTGCCTGTCTATATTCCCTTCTTGGACGGAAATTTGAAGTAATATCATTGGGTGAGTGAACATCTTTTGTGATGTTTTAAGTAGTAACATCCTCCCCCTGGTGGATATCAGCAACAATAATTATTAATATTCATATATATAAATATTAATACTAATAATCGATATTAATGATCACAATAAACCTCGTAAAAATTTATGGTGGATTAAAATGTTAACGATTTGGAAAGGTAATTAATATTAATATCACCACGAATATTCAAATAATGATATCCGCCATGAATGTTACTTAAATCAATACAAAGTGATGCAGGGAAGAAAATTTTGTTAGTATTAGGGACTAATAATATTGTTCATTAATATTAATATTAATAATTAATACTAAGATTGCATCATCAGGTACTTAAAATAATGTTAACAAAGTATCCAATTATTAGTACCATTGAGAATTATTAAAATCGATCATTGATGTGTAATAACTATATTATTACTCAGAATACCACAGGCAGTGTCCACCTACTTGTGGGCGCCAAGACGCCGCCACGCCACCCCCCGCCGGCGGCTGGCGGACCCCCATCGCCGGGGGGCGGGGGACCCGCCCCCCCGCGATCCGGGGCCGCCAGCCGCCGCCACGCCCCCCCCCCGGCGGCTGGCGGACCCCCATCGCCGGGGGGCGGGGGACCCGCCCCCCCGCGATCCGGGGCCGCCAGCCGCCGCCACGCCACCCCCCCGGCGGCTGGCGGACCCCCATCGCCGGGGGGCGGGGGACCCGCCCCCCCGCGATCCGGGGCCGCCAGCCGCCGCCACGCCACGTCTATATTGGGAATCATATCGCAATCTTCCTCCTGAAGATTGATTACATCATCCCAGGTGTGTGTCTACTCCCAGCCATTTTGCCTGTCTATATTCCCTTCTTGGACGGAAATTTGAAGTAATATCATTGGGTGAGTGAACATCTTTTGTGATGTTTTAAGTAGTAACATCCTCCCCCTGGTGGATATCAGCAACAATCAATTAATTATTAATATTCATATATATTAAATATTAATACTAATAATCGATTAATGATCACAATAAACCTCGTAAAAATTTATGGTGCATTAAAATGTTAACGATTTGGAAAGGTAATTAATATTAATATCACCACGAATATTCAAATAATGATATCCGCCATGAATGTTACTTAAATCAATACAAAGTGATGCAGGGAAGAAAATTTTGCTTAGTATTAGGGACTAATAATATTGTTCA
>NW_022143451.1:0-22552 GCF_007565055.1 Rhinopithecus roxellana
TTCCATTCCATTCCAATTCCCATCTATATTCCATTCATATTCATTCCATTCATATTCCATTCAATTCCATATTCCATTCCATTCCATTCCATTCCATTCCATTCCATATTCCATTCCATTCCATATTCCATTCCATTCCATATTCCATTCCATTCCATTTCATATTCCATTCTATTCCATACTATTTCATTCCACATTCATTTCCATTCCATTCCATTCCATTCAATATTACATTCCATTCCTTTCAATATTCCATTCCATTCCATATTCCATTCCATTCCATATTGCATTCCATTCCATTCCTTTCCATTCCGTTCAATATTCCCTTCCGTTCCATATTTCATTCCATTCTATTCCATTCCATATTCAAATCCATTCCATTCCACTCCATTCCGTTCCATATTCCATTCCATTCCATATTCCATTCCATTCCTTTCCATTCCGTTCTATTCCATTCCATTCCATATGCCATTCCATATTCCATTCCATTCCAATCCTTTCCATTCCATTCCACTCCATTCCATTCCATTCCATTCCATTCCATTCCATTTTCTTCCGTATTTTTCCATTCCATTCCATATTCCGTTGTAATGTATATCCCATTCCAGTCCTATCCATTCCATTCCATGTTCCATTCTATTTTATATTCCATTCCATTCCATTCCATATTGCGTTCCATTCCATTCCATATTCCACTCCATTCCTTTCCATGCCGTTCCATATTCCATTCTATTCCATTCCTTTCGATTCCATTCCATATTCAATTCCATTCCACATTCCATTCCATTCCCATCCATATTCCATTCCATTCCACTCCTTATTCCATTCCAATCCATATTCCATTCCTTTCCATATTCCATTCCTTTCCATATTGCATTGTATTCCATTCCATTCCATCCCATTCCATATTCCATTCCATTCCATGTTCCATTCCATTCCGTATTCCAACACATTCTTTATTCCATTCCACTCGATTTCATTCCATTCCATTCCATATTCCATTCCATTTTATATTCCATTCCATTCCATATTCCATTCCATTCCATTCCATTCCATTCCCTATTCCATTCCATACCTTCCATATTCCATTGCATTCCATTCCATGTTCCAATGCATTCCCTGCCATTCCAATCCATATTCCATTCCTTTCCATTCCATTTCTTTCCATTCCATTCTATTTCATTCCGTATTTCATTTCATTCCATTTCTTTCCATTCCGTTCCATATTCCATTCCCTTCATTATTCTATTCCATTTCATTCTATTCTATTCCATTGCATTCCATATTCCATTTCATTCCATTCCACTCCCTTCCGTTCCATATTTCATTCCATTCCATCCCATTCCATATTCCATTCCATTCAATATTCCATTCCATTCCATTCCATTCCATTCCATTCCATTCCATATTCCGTTCCATTCCATATTCCATCCCATTCCATATTCCATTCCATTCCAGTTTCCATTCCATTTCCTATTTCTTTCCATTTTATTCCATAAACTTCCGTTCCATTCCATTCCATTTCATAATTCGTTACTTTCAGTTCTGCTCTGATCTATTCTGTTCCATTCCATAAACCATTCCATTCGATGTTCCACTCCTATCCATTCCATTCTATTCCATACCATACCATTCCATTCCATATTCCATTCCATTTTCCATTCCTTTCCTTTCCATTCCATTCCATATTCCATTCCATTCCATTGTATTTCATTCCATATTCCATTCCACTCTATTTAATTCCATATTCCATTCCTTTCCATTCCACTCCATTCCATATTCTATTCCATTCCCTATTCCATTCCATTCCATTCCATTCCATATTCCTTTCCATTCCGTATTCCATTCCATTCTATATTCCATTCCATTCCATTTTCCATTCAATTTCGTATTCCTTTCCATTTTATTCCATTAACTTCCGTTCCATTCCATTCCATTTCACAATTCGTACCGTTCAGTTCCGCTCCAATCAATTCCGTTCCATTGCATAAAACTTTCCATTCGATATTCCACTCCATTACATTCCATACCATTCCATTCCATTCCATTCCATATCTCATTACATATTCCATTCCTTTCCATTCCATTCCATTCCATTCCATATTCCATTGCATTCAATTCTATTCCGTTCCATATTCCTTTCCATTCTATTTGATTCCATATTCCATTCCTTTCAATTCCACTCCATTCCATATTGCATTCCATTCCAGTCCATATTCTATTCCATGTTCCATTCCATTCCATTCCATTCCATTCCGTTCCATATTCTATTCCATTCCATTTCATTACATTACATTCCATACTCCATTCCGTTCCACTCCATTTGATATTCCATTCCATTCCATATTCCATTACATCCATTCCATATTCCATTCTACTCCATACCATTCCATTGCATTCCGTATTCCATTCCGTTTCCTACCATTCCATTTAATACTCCATTACATCCTGTTCCATTCTGTTCTGTTCTGTTCCATTCCATTCCATATTCCATTCCATAGTATATTCCATTTCATATTCCAATCTATTCTATGTTCCATTCCAATCCATTCCACATTCCCTTCCATTTCATTGCATATTCCACTCCATTCCATTCCGTTCCAATTCTTTCCATATTTAATTCCATTCAATATTCCATTCCACTCCATTCCATATCCCATTGCATTCCATTCCATTGCATTCCATTCCATCCCATTCCATTCCATTCCATTCCATTCCTTATTCCGTTCCATTCCATTCCATATTCCATTCCTTTCCATTCCGTTCAATATTCCATTCCTTTCCATATTCCATTCCAATCCTTTCCATATTCCATTCCATTCCATTCCATTCCATTCCATTCCATTCCATATTCCATTCCATTCCATTCCATTCCATTAAATTCCGTTTTCCATATTCCATTCCATTCCAAATTCCACTCCATTTCATCTTCCATTCCATTCCATTTTCCATTCCATTCCATTCCATTGCATTCCATTCCATTTTCCATTGCATTCCATATTTCATTCCATTCCATACCATTCCTTCTTCCATTCCATACCAAATTCCATTCCATTCCATTTTCCATTCCATTCCATTCCATTCCATTCCATTCCATTCCATTGCATTCCATTCCATTCCATCCCATATTCCATTCCCTGCCATTTCATATTACGTTCCATTATTTCCGTTCCGTTCCATTCCATTCCATTCCATATTCCATTCCTTTCCATAGTCCTTTCCCTTCCATATTCCTTTCCAATTCATTCCATTCTATTTCATTCCATTCCATTCCATGTTTGATTCCGTATTCAATTCCATTGCATTTCATTCCATATTTTATACCATTGCATTCCATATTCCATTCCATTCCATTCCATATTCCATTGCATTCCATTCCATATTCCATTCCATTCCATATTCCATTCCATTCCGTATACCATATGCTTCTATATTCCATTCCTTTCCATATTCCATTTCATTTCTTATTACATTGCATTCCATATTCCATTCCATTCAATTCCATTCCATTCCCTGCCATATTCTATTCCATTCCAATTTCCATTCTATTCCATATTCCATTCCATTCAATTCCATTTCATTCTTTTTCATGTTCCATTCCACTGCATTCTATTCTATTCCATATTCCTTTCCATTCCATTCCATTCACTTCCATTCCCTTTCATTTCATTTCATATTTGGTTCAGTTCGGTTCCATTCCATACTCTATTCCATTCCATATTCCATTCCATTTCATTGCATTCCATCTCATTCCTTTCTCTTCCATTCCACTCCATTTCATTCCATTCCATTCCATATTCCATTCCATTCAATTCCATTCCATATTACATTCCACTCCATTCCTTTCTGTTTCATATTCCATTCCATTCCTTATTCCATTCCATTCCCTTCCTTTCATTCCATATTCCATTCCATTCCATTCCATTCCATTCCATTCCATTCCATATTCCATTCCATTGCATATTCCATTCCATTCCATGTTCCATTCCATTCCATCCCGTTCCATATTCCATTCCATTTCATTCCATTCCTTTACATTCCATTGCATTCCATATTTCATTCCATTTCATTCAATTCAATTCCATTCCATCCCATTCCATATTCAATTCCTTTCCATATTTCATTTCATTCTATTCCCTATTCCATTGCATTACATTCTATTTTCCTTTCCATTCCATATTCCATTCCATTCACTTACATATTCCATTGCATTCTAGTCCATTTCATTTAATATTCTATTCCTTTCCTTTCCATTCCTTTCCATTCCATTCCACATACCACTCCATTCGATTCCATTCCATATTTCATTCCATTCCATTTCGTTCCATTCCATTCCATTCATTTCCATATTTCATTCCATTTCATATTCCATCCCATTCCATTCCATTCCACATTCCATTCCACTCCATTCCATTCTCTTCCATTCCGTATTGCATTCCATTCCATTCCATTCCATTCCATTCCACATTCCATTCCATTCCATTAGATTTCATTCCAAATTCCATTCCATTCCATTTCATATTCCATTCCATTAAATATTCCATTCCATTCCATTCCATTCCATATTGAATTCCATCCCATTCCATTCCATATTCCATTCCATTCCATTCCATTCCAATCAATTTCGTTCCATTTCATTCCGTGCCATATTATAGTCCACTCTATATTCACTCCATTCCATTCCATTCCATTCCATTCCATTCCATTCCATTCCATTCCATATTCCATTCCATTCCATTCCACTCCATATTGCTTTCCATTCCATTCTATTCCATTCCTTTCCATTTCACATTCCATTCCATTCCATTCCATTCCATTCCATTCCATTCCATTCCATTCCATTCCTTTCCATATTCCATTCCATTCCATTCCATTCCGTTCTTTTAATATTCCATTCCTTTCCAGTCCATTCATTTCCATTCCATATTCCTTTCTGTTCCATATTCCATTCCATTCCTTATTCCATTCCATTGATTTTCCATTGCATTCCATTACATATTCCGTTCCGTTCCATTCAGTTCCTTTGCGTTCCATTGTATTCAATTCTATATTCCATTCCATTGCATATTCAATTCCAATCTCTTCTATTCACTTCCATTCCATTCCATTCCATATTCCAATCCTTTCCATTCCATTCCATTCAATGTTCCATTCCACTCCATATTCCATTCCATTACATATTCCATTGCATTCAATTCCATTCCATATTCCATTCCATTCCATATTTCACTGCATTCCATTCTATTGCATTCCAATTTCTATTCCATTCCACATTCCTTTGCATTCCATACCATTCTGTACCCTTCCATTCCATTACATAATCCGTTCCAACTCGTTTCGTTCCGTTCTGTTTTGTTCCATTCCATTCCATATTCCATTCCATTCTATATTCCATTTCATATTCCATTCCATTCCATATTCCATTCAATTCCATATTCCATTCCATTCCATTCCATTCCATTCCATATTCCATTCCATTCCATATTCCATTCCATTCCATTTCATATTCCATTCTATTCCATACTATTTCATTCCACATTCATTTCCATTCCATTCCATTCCATTCAATATTACATTCCATTCCTTTCAATATTCCATTCCATTCCATATTCCATTCCATTCCATATTGCATTCCATTCCATTCCTTTCCATTCCGTTCAATATTCCCTTCCGTTCCATATTTCATTCCATTCTATTCCATTCCATATTCAAATCCATTCCATTCCACTCCATTCCGTTCCATATTCCATTCCATTCCATATTCCATTCCATTCCTTTCCATTCCGTTCTATTCCATTCCATTCCATATGCCATTCCATATTCCATTCCATTCCAATCCTTTCCATTCCATTCCACTCCATTCCATTCCATTCCATTCCATTCCATTCCATTTTCTTCCGTATTTTTCCATTCCATTCCATATTCCGTTGTAATGTATATCCCATTCCAGTCCTATCCATTCCATTCCATGTTCCATTCTATTTTATATTCCATTCCATTCCATTCCATATTGCGTTCCATTCCATTCCATATTCCACTCCATTCCTTTCCATGCCGTTCCATATTCCATTCTATTCCATTCCTTTCGATTCCATTCCATATTCAATTCCATTCCACATTCCATTCCATTCCCATCCATATTCCATTCCATTCCACTCCTTATTCCATTCCAATCCATATTCCATTCCTTTCCATATTCCATTCCTTTCCATATTGCATTGTATTCCATTCCATTCCATCCCATTCCATATTCCATTCCATTCCATGTTCCATTCCATTCCGTATTCCAACACATTCTTTATTCCATTCCACTCGATTTCATTCCATTCCATTCCATATTCCATTCCATTTTATATTCCATTCCATTCCATATTCCATTCCATTCCATTCCATATTCCATTCCATTCCCTATTCCATTCCATACCTTTCCATATTCCATTGCATTCCATTCCATGTTCCAATGCATTCCCTGCCATTCCAATCCATATTCCATTCCTTTCCATTCCATTTCTTTCCATTCCATTCTATTTCATTCCGTATTTCATTTCATTCCATTTCTTTCCATTCCGTTCCATATTCCATTCCCTTCATTATTCTATTCCATTTCATTCTATTCTATTCCATTGCATTCCATATTCCATTTCATTCCATTCCACTCCCTTCCGTTCCATATTTCATTCCATTCCATCCCATTCCATATTCCATTCCATTCAATATTCCATTCCATTCCATTCCATTCCATTCCATTCCATTCCATATTCCGTTCCATTCCATATTCCATCCCATTCCATATTCCATTCCATTCCAGTTTCCATTCCATTTCCTATTTCTTTCCATTTTATTCCATAAACTTCCGTTCCATTCCATTCCATTTCATAATTCGTTACTTTCAGTTCTGCTCTGATCTATTCTGTTCCATTCCATAAACCATTCCATTCGATGTTCCACTCCTATCCATTCCATTCTATTCCATACCATACCATTCCATTCCATATTCCATTCCATTTTCCATTCCTTTCCTTTCCATTCCATTCCATATTCCATTCCATTCCATTGTATTTCATTCCATATTCCATTCCACTCTATTTAATTCCATATTCCATTCCTTTCCATTCCACTCCATTCCATATTCTATTCCATTCCCTATTCCATTCCATTCCATTCCATTCCATATTCCTTTCCATTCCGTATTCCATTCCATTCTATATTCCATTCCATTCCATTTTCCATTCAATTTCGTATTCCTTTCCATTTTATTCCATTAACTTCCGTTCCATTCCATTCCATTTCACAATTCGTACCGTTCAGTTCCGCTCCAATCAATTCCGTTCCATTGCATAAAACTTTCCATTCGATATTCCACTCCATTACATTCCATACCATTCCATTCCATTCCATTCCATATCTCATTACATATTCCATTCCTTTCCATTCCATTCCATTCCATTCCATATTCCATTGCATTCAATTCTATTCCGTTCCATATTCCTTTCCATTCTATTTGATTCCATATTCCATTCCTTTCAATTCCACTCCATTCCATATTGCATTCCATTCCAGTCCATATTCTATTCCATGTTCCATTCCATTCCATTCCATTCCATTCCGTTCCATATTCTATTCCATTCCATTTCATTACATTACATTCCATACTCCATTCCGTTCCACTCCATTTGATATTCCATTCCATTCCATATTCCATTACATCCATTCCATATTCCATTCTACTCCATACCATTCCATTGCATTCCGTATTCCATTCCGTTTCCTACCATTCCATTTAATACTCCATTACATCCTGTTCCATTCTGTTCTGTTCTGTTCCATTCCATTCCATATTCCATTCCATAGTATATTCCATTTCATATTCCAATCTATTCTATGTTCCATTCCAATCCATTCCACATTCCCTTCCATTTCATTGCATATTCCACTCCATTCCATTCCGTTCCAATTCTTTCCATATTTAATTCCATTCAATATTCCATTCCACTCCATTCCATATCCCATTGCATTCCATTCCATTGCATTCCATTCCATCCCATTCCATTCCATTCCATTCCATTCCTTATTCCGTTCCATTCCATTCCATATTCCATTCCTTTCCATTCCGTTCAATATTCCATTCCTTTCCATATTCCATTCCAATCCTTTCCATATTCCATTCCATTCCATTCCATTCCATTCCATTCCATTCCATTCCATATTCCATTCCATTCCATTAAATTCCGTTTTCCATATTCCATTCCATTCCAAATTCCACTCCATTTCATCTTCCATTCCATTCCATTTTCCATTCCATTCCATTCCATTGCATTCCATTCCATTTTCCATTGCATTCCATATTTCATTCCATTCCATACCATTCCTTCTTCCATTCCATACCAAATTCCATTCCATTCCATTTTCCATTCCATTCCATTCCATTCCATTCCATTCCATTCCATTCCATTGCATTCCATTCCATTCCATCCCATATTCCATTCCCTGCCATTTCATATTACGTTCCATTATTTCCGTTCCGTTCCATTCCATTCCATTCCATATTCCATTCCTTTCCATAGTCCTTTCCCTTCCATATTCCTTTCCAATTCATTCCATTCTATTTCATTCCATTCCATTCCATGTTTGATTCCGTATTCAATTCCATTGCATTTCATTCCATATTTTATACCATTGCATTCCATATTCCATTCCATTCCATTCCATATTCCATTCATTCCATTCCATTCCATTCCATTCCATATTCCATTCCATTCCGTATACCATATGCTTCTATATTCCATTCCTTTCCATATTCCATTTCATTTCTTATTACATTGCATTCCATATTCCATTCCATTCAATTCCATTCCATTCCCTGCCATATTCTATTCCATTCCAATTTCCATTCTATTCCATATTCCATTCCATTCAATTCCATTTCATTCTTTTTCATGTTCCATTCCACTGCATTCTATTCTATTCCATATTCCTTTCCATTCCATTCCATTCACTTCCATTCCCTTTCATTTCATTTCATATTTGGTTCAGTTCGGTTCCATTCCATACTCTATTCCATTCCATATTCCATTCCATTTCATTGCATTCCATCTCATTCCTTTCTCTTCCATTCCACTCCATTTCATTCCATTCCATTCCATATTCCATTCCATTCAATTCCATTCCATATTACATTCCACTCCATTCCTTTCTGTTTCATATTCCATTCCATTCCTTATTCCATTCCATTCCCTTCCTTTCATTCCATATTCCATTCCATTCCATTCCATTCCATTCCATTCCATTCCATATTCCATTCCATTGCATATTCCATTCCATTCCATGTTCCATTCCATTCCATCCCGTTCCATATTCCATTCCATTTCATTCCATTCCTTTACATTCCATTGCATTCCATATTTCATTCCATTTCATTCAATTCAATTCCATTCCATCCCATTCCATATTCAATTCCTTTCCATATTTCATTTCATTCTATTCCCTATTCCATTGCATTACATTCTATTTTCCTTTCCATTCCATATTCCATTCCATTCACTTACATATTCCATTGCATTCTAGTCCATTTCATTTAATATTCTATTCCTTTCCTTTCCATTCCTTTCCATTCCATTCCACATACCACTCCATTCGATTCCATTCCATATTTCATTCCATTCCATTTCGTTCCATTCCATTCCATTCATTTCCATATTTCATTCCATTTCATATTCCATCCCATTCCATTCCATTCCACATTCCATTCCACTCCATTCCATTCTCTTCCATTCCGTATTGCATTCCATTCCATTCCATTCCATTCCATTCCATTCCACATTCCATTCCATTCCATTAGATTTCATTCCAAATTCCATTCCATTCCATTTCATATTCCATTCCATTAAATATTCCATTCCATTCCATTCCATTCCATATTGAATTCCATCCCATTCCATTCCATATTCCATTCCATTCCATTCCATTCCAATCAATTTCGTTCCATTTCATTCCGTGCCATATTATAGTCCACTCTATATTCCACTCCATTCCATTCCATTCCATTCCATTCCATTCCATTCCATTCCATTCCATATTCCATTCCATTCCATTCCACTCCATATTGCTTTCCATTCCATTCTATTCCATTCCTTTCCATTTCACATTCCATTCCATTCCATTCCATTCCATTCCATTCCATTCCATTCCATTCCATTCCTTTCCATATTCCATTCCATTCCATTCCATTCCGTTCTTTTAATATTCCATTCCTTTCCAGTCCATTCATTTCCATTCCATATTCCTTTCTGTTCCATATTCCATTCCATTCCTTATTCCATTCCATTGATTTTCCATTGCATTCCATTACATATTCCGTTCCGTTCCATTCAGTTCCTTTGCGTTCCATTGTATTCAATTCTATATTCCATTCCATTGCATATTCAATTCCAATCTCTTCTATTCACTTCCATTCCATTCCATTCCATATTCCAATCCTTTCCATTCCATTCCATTCAATGTTCCATTCCACTCCATATTCCATTCCATTACATATTCCATTGCATTCAATTCCATTCCATATTCCATTCCATTCCATATTTCACTGCATTCCATTCTATTGCATTCCAATTTCTATTCCATTCCACATTCCTTTGCATTCCATACCATTCTGTACCCTTCCATTCCATTACATAATCCGTTCCAACTCGTTTCGTTCCGTTCTGTTTTGTTCCATTCCATTCCATATTCCATTCCATTCTATATTCCATTTCATATTCCATTCCATTCCATATTCCATTCAATTCCATATTCCATTCCATTCCATTCCATTCCATTCCATATTCCATTCCATTCCATATTCCATTCCATTCCATTTCATATTCCATTCTATTCCATACTATTTCATTCCACATTCATTTCCATTCCATTCCATTCCATTCAATATTACATTCCATTCCTTTCAATATTCCATTCCATTCCATATTCCATTCCATTCCATATTGCATTCCATTCCATTCCTTTCCATTCCGTTCAATATTCCCTTCCGTTCCATATTTCATTCCATTCTATTCCATTCCATATTCAAATCCATTCCATTCCACTCCATTCCGTTCCATATTCCATTCCATTCCATATTCCATTCCATTCCTTTCCATTCCGTTCTATTCCATTCCATTCCATATGCCATTCCATATTCCATTCCATTCCAATCCTTTCCATTCCATTCCACTCCATTCCATTCCATTCCATTCCATTCCATTCCATTTTCTTCCGTATTTTTCCATTCCATTCCATATTCCGTTGTAATGTATATCCCATTCCAGTCCTATCCATTCCATTCCATGTTCCATTCTATTTTATATTCCATTCCATTCCATTCCATATTGCGTTCCATTCCATTCCATATTCCACTCCATTCCTTTCCATGCCGTTCCATATTCCATTCTATTCCATTCCTTTCGATTCCATTCCATATTCAATTCCATTCCACATTCCATTCCATTCCCATCCATATTCCATTCCATTCCACTCCTTATTCCATTCCAATCCATATTCCATTCCTTTCCATATTCCATTCCTTTCCATATTGCATTGTATTCCATTCCATTCCATCCCATTCCATATTCCATTCCATTCCATGTTCCATTCCATTCCGTATTCCAACACATTCTTTATTCCATTCCACTCGATTTCATTCCATTCCATTCCATATTCCATTCCATTTTATATTCCATTCCATTCCATATTCCATTCCATTCCATTCCATATTCCATTCCATTCCCTATTCCATTCCATACCTTTCCATATTCCATTGCATTCCATTCCATGTTCCAATGCATTCCCTGCCATTCCAATCCATATTCCATTCCTTTCCATTCCATTTCTTTCCATTCCATTCTATTTCATTCCGTATTTCATTTCATTCCATTTCTTTCCATTCCGTTCCATATTCCATTCCCTTCATTATTCTATTCCATTTCATTCTATTCTATTCCATTGCATTCCATATTCCATTTCATTCCATTCCACTCCCTTCCGTTCCATATTTCATTCCATTCCATCCCATTCCATATTCCATTCCATTCAATATTCCATTCCATTCCATTCCATTCCATTCCATTCCATATTCCGTTCCATTCCATATTCCATCCCATTCCATATTCCATTCCATTCCAGTTTCCATTCCATTTCCTATTTCTTTCCATTTTATTCCATAAACTTCCGTTCCATTCCATTCCATTTCATAATTCGTTACTTTCAGTTCTGCTCTGATCTATTCTGTTCCATTCCATAAACCATTCCATTCGATGTTCCACTCCTATCCATTCCATTCTATTCCATACCATACCATTCCATTCCATATTCCATTCCATTTTCCATTCCTTTCCTTTCCATTCCATTCCATATTCCATTCCATTCCATTGTATTTCATTCCATATTCCATTCCACTCTATTTAATTCCATATTCCATTCCTTTCCATTCCACTCCATTCCATATTCTATTCCATTCCCTATTCCATTCCATTCCATTCCATTCCATATTCCTTTCCATTCCGTATTCCATTCCATTCTATATTCCATTCCATTCCATTTTCCATTCAATTTCGTATTCCTTTCCATTTTATTCCATTAACTTCCGTTCCATTCCATTCCATTTCACAATTCGTACCGTTCAGTTCCGCTCCAATCAATTCCGTTCCATTGCATAAAACTTTCCATTCGATATTCCACTCCATTACATTCCATACCATTCCATTCCATTCCATTCCATATCTCATTACATATTCCATTCCTTTCCATTCCATTCCATTCCATTCCATATTCCATTGCATTCAATTCTATTCCGTTCCATATTCCTTTCCATTCTATTTGATTCCATATTCCATTCCTTTCAATTCCACTCCATTCCATATTGCATTCCATTCCAGTCCATATTCTATTCCATGTTCCATTCCATTCCATTCCATTCCATTCCGTTCCATATTCTATTCCATTCCATTTCATTACATTACATTCCATACTCCATTCCGTTCCACTCCATTTGATATTCCATTCCATTCCATATTCCATTACATCCATTCCATATTCCATTCTACTCCATACCATTCCATTGCATTCCGTATTCCATTCCGTTTCCTACCATTCCATTTAATACTCCATTACATCCTGTTCCATTCTGTTCTGTTCTGTTCCATTCCATTCCATATTCCATTCCATAGTATATTCCATTTCATATTCCAATCTATTCTATGTTCCATTCCAATCCATTCCACATTCCCTTCCATTTCATTGCATATTCCACTCCATTCCATTCCGTTCCAATTCTTTCCATATTTAATTCCATTCAATATTCCATTCCACTCCATTCCATATCCCATTGCATTCCATTCCATTGCATTCCATTCCATCCCATTCCATTCCATTCCATTCCATTCCTTATTCCGTTCCATTCCATTCCATATTCCATTCCTTTCCATTCCGTTCAATATTCCATTCCTTTCCATATTCCATTCCAATCCTTTCCATATTCCATTCCATTCCATTCCATTCCATTCCATTCCATTCCATATTCCATTCCATTCCATTCCATTCCATTAAATTCCGTTTTCCATATTCCATTCCATTCCAAATTCCACTCCATTTCATCTTCCATTCCATTCCATTTTCCATTCCATTCCATTCCATTGCATTCCATTCCATTTTCCATTGCATTCCATATTTCATTCCATTCCATACCATTCCTTCTTCCATTCCATACCAAATTCCATTCCATTCCATTTTCCATTCCATTCCATTCCATTCCATTCCATTCCATTCCATTGCATTCCATTCCATTCCATCCCATATTCCATTCCCTGCCATTTCATATTACGTTCCATTATTTCCGTTCCGTTCCATTCCATTCCATTCCATATTCCATTCCTTTCCATAGTCCTTTCCCTTCCATATTCCTTTCCAATTCATTCCATTCTATTTCATTCCATTCCATTCCATGTTTGATTCCGTATTCAATTCCATTGCATTTCATTCCATATTTTATACCATTGCATTCCATATTCCATTCCATTCCATTCCATATTCCATTCCATTCCATATTCCATTCCATTCCGTATACCATATGCTTCTATATTCCATTCCTTTCCATATTCCATTTCATTTCTTATTACATTGCATTCCATATTCCATTCCATTCAATTCCATTCCATTCCCTGCCATATTCTATTCCATTCCAATTTCCATTCTATTCCATATTCCATTCCATTCAATTCCATTTCATTCTTTTTCATGTTCCATTCCACTGCATTCTATTCTATTCCATATTCCTTTCCATTCCATTCCATTCACTTCCATTCCCTTTCATTTCATTTCATATTTGGTTCAGTTCGGTTCCATTCCATACTCTATTCCATTCCATATTCCATTCCATTTCATTGCATTCCATCTCATTCCTTTCTCTTCCATTCCACTCCATTTCATTCCATTCCATTCCATATTCCATTCCATTCAATTCCATTCCATATTACATTCCACTCCATTCCTTTCTGTTTCATATTCCATTCCATTCCTTATTCCATTCCATTCCCTTCCTTTCATTCCATATTCCATTCCATTCCATTCCATTCCATTCCATTCCATTCCATTCCATATTCCATTCCATTGCATATTCCATTCCATTCCATGTTCCATTCCATTCCATCCCGTTCCATATTCCATTCCATTTCATTCCATTCCTTTACATTCCATTGCATTCCATATTTCATTCCATTTCATTCAATTCAATTCCATTCCATCCCATTCCATATTCAATTCCTTTCCATATTTCATTTCATTCTATTCCCTATTCCATTGCATTACATTCTATTTTCCTTTCCATTCCATATTCCATTCCATTCACTTACATATTCCATTGCATTCTAGTCCATTTCATTTAATATTCTATTCCTTTCCTTTCCATTCCTTTCCATTCCATTCCACATACCACTCCATTCGATTCCATTCCATATTTCATTCCATTCCATTTCGTTCCATTCCATTCCATTCATTTCCATATTTCATTCCATTTCATATTCCATCCCATTCCATTCCATTCCATTCCACATTCCATTCCACTCCATTCCATTCTCTTCCATTCCGTATTGCATTCCATTCCATTCCATTCCATTCCATTCCACATTCCATTCCATTCCATTAGATTTCATTCCAAATTCCATTCCATTCCATTTCATATTCCATTCCATTAAATATTCCATTCCATTCCATTCCATTCCATATTGAATTCCATCCCATTCCATTCCATATTCCATTCCATTCCATTCCATTCCAATCAATTTCGTTCCATTTCATTCCGTGCCATATTATAGTCCACTCTATATTCCACTCCATTCCATTCCATTCCATTCCATTCCATTCCATTCCATTCCATTCCATTCCATATTCCATTCCATTCCATTCCACTCCATATTGCTTTCCATTCCATTCTATTCCATTCCTTTCCATTTCACATTCCATTCCATTCCATTCCATTCCATTCCATTCCATTCCATTCCATTCCTTTCCATATTCCATTCCATTCCATTCCATTCCGTTCTTTTAATATTCCATTCCTTTCCAGTCCATTCATTTCCATTCCATATTCCTTTCTGTTCCATATTCCATTCCATTCCTTATTCCATTCCATTGATTTTCCATTGCATTCCATTACATATTCCGTTCCGTTCCATTCAGTTCCTTTGCGTTCCATTGTATTCAATTCTATATTCCATTCCATTGCATATTCAATTCCAATCTCTTCTATTCACTTCCATTCCATTCCATTCCATATTCCAATCCTTTCCATTCCATTCCATTCAATGTTCCATTCCACTCCATATTCCATTCCATTACATATTCCATTGCATTCAATTCCATTCCATATTCCATTCCATTCCATATTTCACTGCATTCCATTCTATTGCATTCCAATTTCTATTCCATTCCACATTCCTTTGCATTCCATACCATTCTGTACCCTTCCATTCCATTACATAATCCGTTCCAACTCGTTTCGTTCCGTTCTGTTTTGTTCCATTCCATTCCATATTCCATTCCATTCTATATTCCATTTCATATTCCATTCCATTCCATATTCCATTCAATTCCATATTCCATTCCATTCCATTCCATTCCATTCCATATTCCATTCCATTCCATATTCCATTCCATTCCATTTCATATTCCATTCTATTCCATACTATTTCATTCCACATTCATTTCCATTCCATTCCATTCCATTCAATATTACATT
The DNA here is from genome assembly GCF_007565055.1 of Rhinopithecus roxellana. Lineage (NCBI taxonomy): Eukaryota > Metazoa > Chordata > Mammalia > Primates > Cercopithecidae > Rhinopithecus > Rhinopithecus roxellana. The sequence continues at coordinate 16,265 of NW_022143451.1, forward strand.
CCATTCCTTTCAATATTCCATTCCATTCCATATTCCATTCCATTCCATATTGCATTCCATTCCATTCCTTTCCATTCCGTTCAATATTCCCTTCCGTTCCATATTTCATTCCATTCTATTCCATTCCATATTCAAATCCATTCCATTCCACTCCATTCCGTTCCATATTCCATTCCATTCCATATTCCATTCCATTCCTTTCCATTCCGTTCTATTCCATTCCATTCCATATGCCATTCCATATTCCATTCCATTCCAATCCTTTCCATTCCATTCCACTCCATTCCATTCCATTCCATTCCATTCCATTTTCTTCCGTATTTTTCCATTCCATTCCATATTCCGTTGTAATGTATATCCCATTCCAGTCCTATCCATTCCATTCCATGTTCCATTCTATTTTATATTCCATTCCATTCCATTCCATATTGCGTTCCATTCCATTCCATATTCCACTCCATTCCTTTCCATGCCGTTCCATATTCCATTCTATTCCATTCCTTTCGATTCCATTCCATATTCAATTCCATTCCACATTCCATTCCATTCCCATCCATATTCCATTCCATTCCACTCCTTATTCCATTCCAATCCATATTCCATTCCTTTCCATATTCCATTCCTTTCCATATTGCATTGTATTCCATTCCATTCCATCCCATTCCATATTCCATTCCATTCCATGTTCCATTCCATTCCGTATTCCAACACATTCTTTATTCCATTCCACTCGATTTCATTCCATTCCATTCCATATTCCATTCCATTTTATATTCCATTCCATTCCATATTCCATTCCATTCCATTCCATATTCCATTCCATTCCCTATTCCATTCCATACCTTTCCATATTCCATTGCATTCCATTCCATGTTCCAATGCATTCCCTGCCATTCCAATCCATATTCCATTCCTTTCCATTCCATTTCTTTCCATTCCATTCTATTTCATTCCGTATTTCATTTCATTCCATTTCTTTCCATTCCGTTCCATATTCCATTCCCTTCATTATTCTATTCCATTTCATTCTATTCTATTCCATTGCATTCCATATTCCATTTCATTCCATTCCACTCCCTTCCGTTCCATATTTCATTCCATTCCATCCCATTCCATATTCCATTCCATTCAATATTCCATTCCATTCCATTCCATTCCATTCCATTCCATTCCATATTCCGTTCCATTCCATATTCCATCCCATTCCATATTCCATTCCATTCCAGTTTCCATTCCATTTCCTATTTCTTTCCATTTTATTCCATAAACTTCCGTTCCATTCCATTCCATTTCATAATTCGTTACTTTCAGTTCTGCTCTGATCTATTCTGTTCCATTCCATAAACCATTCCATTCGATGTTCCACTCCTATCCATTCCATTCTATTCCATACCATACCATTCCATTCCATATTCCATTCCATTTTCCATTCCTTTCCTTTCCATTCCATTCCATATTCCATTCCATTCCATTGTATTTCATTCCATATTCCATTCCACTCTATTTAATTCCATATTCCATTCCTTTCCATTCCACTCCATTCCATATTCTATTCCATTCCCTATTCCATTCCATTCCATTCCATTCCATATTCCTTTCCATTCCGTATTCCATTCCATTCTATATTCCATTCCATTCCATTTTCCATTCAATTTCGTATTCCTTTCCATTTTATTCCATTAACTTCCGTTCCATTCCATTCCATTTCACAATTCGTACCGTTCAGTTCCGCTCCAATCAATTCCGTTCCATTGCATAAAACTTTCCATTCGATATTCCACTCCATTACATTCCATACCATTCCATTCCATTCCATTCCATATCTCATTACATATTCCATTCCTTTCCATTCCATTCCATTCCATTCCATATTCCATTGCATTCAATTCTATTCCGTTCCATATTCCTTTCCATTCTATTTGATTCCATATTCCATTCCTTTCAATTCCACTCCATTCCATATTGCATTCCATTCCAGTCCATATTCTATTCCATGTTCCATTCCATTCCATTCCATTCCATTCCGTTCCATATTCTATTCCATTCCATTTCATTACATTACATTCCATACTCCATTCCGTTCCACTCCATTTGATATTCCATTCCATTCCATATTCCATTACATCCATTCCATATTCCATTCTACTCCATACCATTCCATTGCATTCCGTATTCCATTCCGTTTCCTACCATTCCATTTAATACTCCATTACATCCTGTTCCATTCTGTTCTGTTCTGTTCCATTCCATTCCATATTCCATTCCATAGTATATTCCATTTCATATTCCAATCTATTCTATGTTCCATTCCAATCCATTCCACATTCCCTTCCATTTCATTGCATATTCCACTCCATTCCATTCCGTTCCAATTCTTTCCATATTTAATTCCATTCAATATTCCATTCCACTCCATTCCATATCCCATTGCATTCCATTCCATTGCATTCCATTCCATCCCATTCCATTCCATTCCATTCCATTCCTTATTCCGTTCCATTCCATTCCATATTCCATTCCTTTCCATTCCGTTCAATATTCCATTCCTTTCCATATTCCATTCCAATCCTTTCCATATTCCATTCCATTCCATTCCATTCCATTCCATTCCATTCCATATTCCATTCCATTCCATTCCATTCCATTAAATTCCGTTTTCCATATTCCATTCCATTCCAAATTCCACTCCATTTCATCTTCCATTCCATTCCATTTTCCATTCCATTCCATTCCATTGCATTCCATTCCATTTTCCATTGCATTCCATATTTCATTCCATTCCATACCATTCCTTCTTCCATTCCATACCAAATTCCATTCCATTCCATTTTCCATTCCATTCCATTCCATTCCATTCCATTCCATTGCATTCCATTCCATTCCATCCCATATTCCATTCCCTGCCATTTCATATTACGTTCCATTATTTCCGTTCCGTTCCATTCCATTCCATTCCATATTCCATTCCTTTCCATAGTCCTTTCCCTTCCATATTCCTTTCCAATTCATTCCATTCTATTTCATTCCATTCCATTCCATGTTTGATTCCGTATTCAATTCCATTGCATTTCATTCCATATTTTATACCATTGCATTCCATATTCCATTCCATTCCATTCCATATTCCATTCCATTCCATATTCCATTCCATTCCGTATACCATATGCTTCTATATTCCATTCCTTTCCATATTCCATTTCATTTCTTATTACATTGCATTCCATATTCCATTCCATTCAATTCCATTCCATTCCCTGCCATATTCTATTCCATTCCAATTTCCATTCTATTCCATATTCCATTCCATTCAATTCCATTTCATTCTTTTTCATGTTCCATTCCACTGCATTCTATTCTATTCCATATTCCTTTCCATTCCATTCCATTCACTTCCATTCCCTTTCATTTCATTTCATATTTGGTTCAGTTCGGTTCCATTCCATACTCTATTCCATTCCATATTCCATTCCATTTCATTGCATTCCATCTCATTCCTTTCTCTTCCATTCCACTCCATTTCATTCCATTCCATTCCATATTCCATTCCATTCAATTCCATTCCATATTACATTCCACTCCATTCCTTTCTGTTTCATATTCCATTCCATTCCTTATTCCATTCCATTCCCTTCCTTTCATTCCATATTCCATTCCATTCCATTCCATTCCATTCCATTCCATTCCATATTCCATTCCATTGCATATTCCATTCCATTCCATGTTCCATTCCATTCCATCCCGTTCCATATTCCATTCCATTTCATTCCATTCCTTTACATTCCATTGCATTCCATATTTCATTCCATTTCATTCAATTCAATTCCATTCCATCCCATTCCATATTCAATTCCTTTCCATATTTCATTTCATTCTATTCCCTATTCCATTGCATTACATTCTATTTTCCTTTCCATTCCATATTCCATTCCATTCACTTACATATTCCATTGCATTCTAGTCCATTTCATTTAATATTCTATTCCTTTCCTTTCCATTCCTTTCCATTCCATTCCACATACCACTCCATTCGATTCCATTCCATATTTCATTCCATTCCATTTCGTTCCATTCCATTCCATTCATTTCCATATTTCATTCCATTTCATATTCCATCCCATTCCATTCCATTCCATTCCACATTCCATTCCACTCCATTCCATTCTCTTCCATTCCCTATTGCATTCCATTCCATTCCATTCCATTCCATTCCACATTCCATTCCATTCCATTAGATTTCATTCCAAATTCCATTCCATTCCATTTCATATTCCATTCCATTAAATATTCCATTCCATTCCATTCCATTCCATATTGAATTCCATCCCATTCCATTCCATATTCCATTCCATTCCATTCCATTCCAATCAATTTCGTTCCATTTCATTCCGTGCCATATTATAGTCCACTCTATATTCCATTCCATTCCATTCCATTCCATTCCATTCCATTCCATTCCATTCCATATTCCATTCCATTCCATTCCACTCCATATTGCTTTCCATTCCATTCTATTCCATTCCTTTCCATTTCACATTCCATTCCATTCCATTCCATTCCATTCCATTCCATTCCATTCCATTCCATTCCATTCCTTTCCATATTCCATTCCATTCCATTCCATTCCGTTCTTTTAATATTCCATTCCTTTCCAGTCCATTCATTTCCATTCCATATTCCTTTCTGTTCCATATTCCATTCCATTCCTTATTCCATTCCATTGATTTTCCATTGCATTCCATTACATATTCCGTTCCGTTCCATTCAGTTCCTTTGCGTTCCATTGTATTCAATTCTATATTCCATTCCATTGCATATTCAATTCCAATCTCTTCTATTCACTTCCATTCCATTCCATTCCATATTCCAATCCTTTCCATTCCATTCCATTCAATGTTCCATTCCACTCCATATTCCATTCCATTACATATTCCATTGCATTCAATTCCATTCCATATTCCATTCCATTCCATATTTCACTGCATTCCATTCTATTGCATTCCAATTTCTATTCCATTCCACATTCCTTTGCATTCCATACCATTCTGTACCCTTCCATTCCATTACATAATCCGTTCCAACTCGTTTCGTTCCGTTCTGTTTTGTTCCATTCCATTCCATATTCCATTCCATTCTATATTCCATTTCATATTCCATTCCATTCCATATTCCATTCAATTCCATATTCCATTCCATTCCATTCCATTCCATTCCATTCCATATTCCATTCCATTCCATATTCCATTCCATTCCATTTCATATTCCATTCTATTCCATACTATTTCATTCCACATTCATTTCCATTCCATTCCATTCCATTCAATATTACATTCCATTCCTTTCAATATTCCATTCCATTCCATATTCCATTCCATTCCATATTGCATTCCATTCCATTCCTTTCCATTCCGTTCAATATTCCCTTCCGTTCCATATTTCATTCCATTCTATTCCATTCCATATTCAAATCCATTCCATTCCACTCCATTCCGTTCCATATTCCATTCCATTCCATATTCCATTCCATTCCTTTCCATTCCGTTCTATTCCATTCCATTCCATATGCCATTCCATATTCCATTCCATTCCAATCCTTTCCATTCCATTCCACTCCATTCCATTCCATTCCATTCCATTCCATTTTTTCCCGTATTTTTCGTAATGAAATGAAATACGGAATGAAATAGAATGGAATGGAAAAGAAATGGAATGGAAAGGAATGGAATCTGGATGGAATGGAGGAGATGCATTGGAACATGGAACTGGAATGAAGGAATATGGAAAGGTATGGAATGGAATTAGGGAATGGAATGGAAATGGATGGAATGGATGGAATGAAATGGAATGGAAATGGAATATAAAATATGGAAGGAATATGGAATGGAATGGAATGGAAATCGAGTGGAATGGAATAAAGAATGTGTGGAATACGGAATGGAATGGAAACAGGAATGGAAGAATATGGAATGGATGAATGGAATGGAATACAATGCAATATGGAAAGGAATGGAAATGGAAAGGGATGGATATGGATGAATGGAATAAGGAGTGGAAGGAATGGAATATGGATGGGAATGGAATGGAATGTGGAATGGAATTGAATTGGAATGGAATCGAAAAGAATGGAATAGAATGGAATATGGAACGGCATGGAAAGGAATGGAGTGGGATATGGAATGGAATGGAACGCAATATGGATGGAATGGAATGGAATATAAATAGAATGGAACATGGAATGGAATGGATAGGACTGGAATGGGATATCATTACAACGGGAATATGGAATTGGAT
>NW_022143452.1:0-2500 GCF_007565055.1 Rhinopithecus roxellana
ACCCTAACCCTAAACCCAAACCCTATGCCGCCAGGGGCGTTTCCGGGCGGCCCGAGGGCAAAAAAATGGCGCTGGGCGCGGGCCTAGCGGCCGCCGGGAACCGCTTCGCGAAGGTAAGTCGCGCGCCGCCGGCCGGGGCCCCCCCCGCCGGGGGGGCGTGGCCAGGAGGCGGCTGGGGGGGACCGGGCGGTGGCAGGTCCCGGGAGGTGGGCGGGGCCGAACCCTGACACTCACCCTGACCCTCACCCTAACCCTAACCCTAACACTAACCCTAACCCTAACCCTAACCCTAACCCTAACCCTAAACCCAAACCCTAACCCTAACCCCGAACCCTAACCCTAACCAACCCTAACCCTAACCCTAACCCTAACCCTAACCCTAACCCTAAAACCCTAACCCTAACCCTAACCCTAACCCTAACCCTAACCCTAAAACCCTAACCCTAACCCTAACCCTAACCCTAACCCTAACCCTAACCCAAACCCTAACCCTAACCCTAACCCTAACCCTAACCCTAACCTAGCGGCCGCCGGGAACCGCTTCGCGGAAGGTAAGTCGCGCGCCGCCGGCCGGGGCCCCCCCGCCGGGGGGGCGTGGCAAGGAGGCGCTGGGGGCGGGACCGGGGCGTGGCAGTCCCGGGAGGTGGGCGGGGCCGAACCTGACACTCACCTGACCCTCACCCTAACCCTAACCCTAACAATAACCCTAACCCTAACCCTAACCCTAACCAAAACCCTATGCCGCCAGGGGGCGTTTCCGGGCGGCCCGAGGGCGAAAAATGGCGCTGGGCGCGGGCCTAGCGGCCGCCGGGAACCGCTTCGCGGAAGGTAAGTCGCGCGCCGCCGGCCGGGGCCGCCGCCCGCCGGGGGGGCGTGGCCAGGAGGCGGCTGGGGGCGGGACCGGGGCGTGGCAGGTCCCGGGAGGTGGCGGGGCCGAACCCTGACACTCACCCTGACCCTCACCCTAACCCTAACCCTACCCTACCCTAACCCTAACACTAACCCTAACCCTAACCCAACTAACCCAAACCCTATGCCGCCAGGGGGCGTTTCCGGGCGGCCCGAGGGCGAAAAATGGCGCTGGCGCGGGCCTAGCGGCCGCCGGGAACCGCTTCGCGGAAGGTAAGTCGCGCGCCGCGGCCGGGGCCCCCGCCCGCCGGGGGGGCGTGGCCAGGAGGCGGCTGGGGGCGGGACGGGGGCGTGGCATGTCCCGGGCGGTGGGCGGGGCCGAACCCTAACACTCACCCTCACCATAACCCTAACCCTAACCCTAACCCTAACACAACCCTAACCCTAACCCTAACCCTAACACTAACCCTAACCCTAACCCTAACCCTAACCCAAACCCTATGCCGCCAGGGGGCGTTTCCGGGCGGCCCGAGGGCGAAAAAATGGCGCTGGGCGCGGGCCTAGCGGCCGCCGGGAACCGCTTCGCGGAAGGTAAGTCGCGCGCCGCCGGCCGGGGCCGCCGCCCGCCGGGGGGGCGTGGCCAGGAGGCGGCTGGGGGCGGGACCGGGGCGTGGCAGGTCCCGGGAGGTGGGCGGGGCCGAACCCTGACACTCACCCTGACCCTCCCTAACCCTAACCCTAACCCTAACCCTAACCTAACCCTAACCCTAACCCGGGGTGGGCGGGGCCGAACCCTGACACTCACCCTGACCCTCACCTAACCCTAACCCTAACACTAACCCTAACCCTAACCCTAACCCTAACCCTAACCCTAACCCAAACCCTATGCCGCCAGGGGGCGTTTCCGGGCGGCCCGAGGGCAAAAAAATGGCGCTGGGCGCGGGCCTAGCGGCCGCCGGGAACCGCTTCGCGGAAGGTAAGTCGCGCGCCGCCGGCCTGAGCCCCCGCCCGCCGGGGGGCGTGGCCAGGAGGCGGCTGGGGGCGGACCGGGGCGTGGCAGGTCCCGGGAGGTGGGCGGGGCCGAACCCTGACACTCACCCTGACCCTCACCCTAACCCTAACCCTAACACTAACCCAACCCTAACCCTAACCCTAACCCTAACCCTAACCCAAACCCTATGCCGCCAGGGGGCGTTTCGGGCGGCCCGAGGGCAAAAAATGGCGCTGGGCGCGGGCCTAGCGGCCGCCGGGAACCGCTTCGCGGAAGGTAAGTCGCGCGCCGCCGGCCGGGGCCCCCGCCCGCCGGGGGGGCGTGGCCAGGAGGCGGCTGGGGGCGGGACCGGGGCGTGGCAGGCCCGGGAGGTGGGCGGGGCCGAACCCTGACACTCACCCTGACCCTCACCCTAACCCTAACCCTAACACTAACCCTAACCCTAACCCAACCCTAACCCTAACCGAAACCCTAACCCTAACCCTAACCCTAACCCTAACCCTAACCCTAACCCAACCCTAACCCTAACCTAACCCTAACCCTAACCCTAACCCTAACCCTAACCCTAAACCCTAACCCTAACCCTAACCCTAACCCAACCCTAACCCTAAAACCCTAACCCTAACCCTAACCCTAACCCTAACCCTAACCCTAACCCAA
>NW_022143452.1:15000-16258 GCF_007565055.1 Rhinopithecus roxellana
GGGGGGGCGTGGCCAGGAGGCGGCTGGGGGCGGGACCGGGGCGTGGCAGGTCCCGGGTGGGCGGGGCCGAACCCTGACACTCACCCTGACCCTCACCCTAACCCTAACCCTAACCTAACCCTAACCCTAACCCTAACCCTAACCCAAACCCTATGCCGCCAGGGGGCGTTTCCGGCGGCCCGAGGGCGAAAAAATGGCGCTGGGCGCGGGCCTAGCGGCCGCCGGGAACCGCTTCGCGGAAGGTAAGTCGCGCGCCGCCGGCCGGGGCCCCGCCCGCCGGGGGGCGTGGCCAGGAGGCGGCTGGGGGCGGGACGGGGCGTGGCAGGTCCCGGGAGGTGGGCGGGGCCGAACCCTGACACTCACCCTGACCCTCACCCTAACCCTAACCCTAACACTAACCCTAACCCTAACCCTAACCCTAACCCTAACCCTAACCCAAACCCTATGCCGCCAGGGGGCGTTTCCGGGCGGCCCGAGGGCAAAAAAATGGCGCTGGGCGCGGGCCTAGCGGCCGCCGGGAACCGCTTCGCGGAAGGTAAGTCGCGCGCCGCCGGCCGGGGCCCCCGCCCGCCGGGGGGGCGTGGCCAGGAGGCGGCTGGGGGCGGGACGGGGGCGTGGCATGTCCCGGGCGGTGGGCGGGGCCGAACCCTAACACTCACCCTCACCATAACCCTAACCCTAACCCTAACCCTAACCCTAACACTAACCCTAACCCTAACCCTAACCCTAACACTAACCCTAACCCTAACCCTAACCCTAACCCAAACCCTATGCCGCCAGGGGGCGTTTCCGGGCGGCCCGAGGGCGAAAAATGGCGCTGGGCGCGGGCCTAGCGGCCGCCGGGAACCGCTTCGCGGAAGGTAAGTCGCGCCGCCGGCCGGGGCCCCCGCCCGCCGGGGGGGCGTGGCAGGAGGCGGCTGGGGGCGGGACCGGGGCGTGGCAGGTCCCGGGAGGTGGGCGGGGCCGAACCCTGACACTCACCCTGACCCTCACCCTAACCCTAACCCTAACACTAACCCTAACCCTAACCCTAACCCTAACCCAAACCCTATGCCGCCAGGGGGCGTTTCCGGGCGGCCCGAGGGCGAAAAAATGGCGCTGGGCGCGGGCCTAGCGGCCGCCGGGAACCGCTTCGCGGAAGGTAAGTCGCGCGCCGCCGGCCGGGGCCCCCGCCCGCCGGGGGGGCGTGGCCAGGAGGCGGCTGGGGGCGGGACGGGGGCGTGGCATGTCCCGGGCGGTGGGCGGGGCCGAACCCTAA
>NW_022143453.1:0-32613 GCF_007565055.1 Rhinopithecus roxellana
ACCCTTTTAGTTTTTTTGTTTTCTTGCAAGGTTGGGGTAAGGGAAAAAGAGCAAATACTGAATTCTTTTTTAAATTATTCTTTCTGTTGGCATGCCTTTGGTGATACCCAAGAGTGGGTGCTATGGAGCTCTTGAACAACCCGGCCTGAAGTCTCTCAAAGTGAGCTGGAAGAATCTGCTTAGCCATGAGGAGATAGGCACCCCAGGCAAATGAAAAACTCTTTTTCTGATAGACATAACACTCGTTACAGCATAATAAATAGCATCATTGATGTTATCGAATTAAAAACCTGCATCTGAGAATCCAAGTGAGGATTAATCTAAAGGAGCAGTTCTCACCTAGAAATGACCTTGCCCCCGGGGGGCACTGGGCAATGTCAGGAGACATTTCTGGTTGTCGCTGCTCTGGGGTGGGTGCTACTGGCATTTGTGGGTGGAACTCACAGACGCTGTTCAACACCTACAACGGCACAGGAAGCCCCCAGCCAAAGAATCCTCCAGACTCAAATGTCAATCGTGCGGAGGCTGGGAAATCTGCCATAGATGGTCATTGAGATCCTATGCTCTCTCTCATGGGGTTGGCATTGCTTCAAACATTTTACTTTGAAGCTCTTGGAAACTGCCCCAAAATTTGCAGCTTTTTTTTTTTTTTTTTTTTTTTGGTCTAGCTTAATAAGACTCTGACTCACATAAAAATATCTGAACATCATGGCAAATGAATTCAAGCAAACGCAAAGCCAGTAGAGACTACTGATTTTAAATGGACAGGTGTTGGTTATCTACGCACAATCACCTTTGTAGATCCCGTTCCAGCCGCCCACTGAACAGCCCCGTCCAGGGGCTCCAGGTGGCCCCGTTGTCAGAGGTGAAGTACACCAAGGTGTTGTTGGCCAGGCACTCCTGGTCTAGGGCATCCAGAATTTTACCTGGTGAGGGTCAGAGACACAAAGACGTTGACCTCTCGATGCAGATCACCACTGCTTTATTACATGTTTGCTACTATGCATTTATTACACATAGCATTTAAACGTTATTCTGCATTACACAATATTGTATAATTAATCATATAATATTGTGATATACTATTTTAAACTGTATGTAATTAGTGTATATAATATATTATATCCAGCAGTTAAAATATTTTTATATAATGTAATGATGTATAATATATGTTATATTTAATATAACAACATATACTTTTATACATTTTAATTACTAACTGTATTTATTATATATTGTATGATATATAGTACATATTTCTTACAAATACATATTAATATATAACATGATGTATTAGAAATGCATAAAGAATTGTTATATATTAAAATGTAATCAATTATGGAATAGAATAAAATATATGCAATATGTATAATCAATACATATTATGTATTATTATACCATATGACTTTACAATATTAGAAACATCATTATATAATAGTTTATAATGATTATTAATACACTACATCATTGTGTAAAAATTGTTATATAATTATATAACATGTAAATATTATTTTATTATATAGTATTTTGTATATCAATGTAATATGTAAAAAGATATGTTTATTTATAGATATATAGGAAAATATATTAAATATAAGATAAAATATGAGTATATGTAATAATGTATAATATATAAGGAATATATTAAATTTTATAATATATATCTAATTAATATATGAAATTTTATCATAAATTTATATCATTTATATGAATATATACTATATAATTTTATATGATTGTATGACATTGTGTCACATATTATCACATTAATTTTATTATATTAATGTAATTATATAAATTATATTAAATATACTAAATACATTAATTATATTAATTTAAAATATAAAATAGTTCATATATAATATATAAAGTATTGGCTTATTATATAATTTTATTGTATAATATGTTCATTATTTTATTATTTAATATATAACAAAGTCTATTTTATTATACAAATCATGTAATAATGTATAATATCATCACTGCCCCAAATGATTCAAGTAGACAATGCCAACTAGGCCCAGCAGTTAAATAAACCAATGAACATTAATTTTTAAAAATACAGTTTGCAAAATGACACCTCCAGGAACACACGAGCAAAGCCATCCTCGTACTCCAGGGCACAGTACCGCCTCCCTTAGAGATTTTGCTGTCCTGGCTGCCATCTGAAGTCTACATGGAAATTGCAGGTTATTCTTGCTGTCTGGGTTATGGTTAAGATCTAATGACAATTAATGCTGCGCTAGACTCAGCAGACACTGTCTTTAGGTGTTGACAATCCCTCAGGAGGACAGTTTTTTAAAATAATAAGTAGAAAGCTGTTCTAGCAAAATTCCAACAACATTCATTTCCTTTCTGATGTCTGTTGAGCATTTGCTAATCAACAGATAACATCGTCCTGGGCCTGAGGTCACACCGCATTTCTCGCATTTCTCGTTTATACTAGATCATCTCTGTGATGCTCTTGTCCCATTCAGAGATAAAGAAAATGTAACGAGCTGCACAGAAAACTCTTTATAAGTAAACTCATTAACCTTTGTTACCTACTATTCAAAACTGATTTGTTTTACAAGTGACATATACTATTTTTAGAAATGTTATAATTAGAAATTAAGATATTTTAAAGCCCAGGGTTTGTAAGATGACAGATTATAAAGGCTTTCTGGGAAGAGAGTAATTACATGTAATTTATCAATTCACATTAGATCTGGCTATAATATCAAAAAAATCATAAAAGTGATTTGTAATTTATACTGTGCAAATATAGTAGCTGCAAATTCTTTTTCTGTTTCAAAACAAATATATAGGCAAATAATTGTCCATAGAGTGTCTAAAGTGAAAATAGACAGATGTATATGAATATATAAATACTAACGGTAATAGATCACTTATAAGACCTCTTACCAAAGACAACTGGAAAGAAACCAATAATGAAAAGTGATTAAGGTTGGGCCCGGTGGCTCACACATGTAATCCCAGGACTTTGGGAGGCCGAGGTGGGAGGTTTACTTGAGCCCAAGAGTTCGAGACCAGCCTGGGCAAGATGGCAAAACTCCTTCACTACAAAACACACACACACACACACACAAATTGGCCAGACATGGTGGCGCATACTTTTAGTCCCAGCTACTCGGGAGGCTGAGGTGGGAGGATCACCTGAGCCCTGGAAGTCAAGGCTGCGGTGAGCTGTGATCGCACCACTGCATTCCAGCCAGACTGGGCAAAAGAGTGAGACCCTGCATCTTAAAAAAAAAAAAAAAAAAGGGGGGGGGAGGGGGGATTAGAAGTGCTTTATAATAGGCACAAGTTTCTTTCATTGGAAAATTTAAAATGTCACTGAATTCTTGAAGACTCATTAAGTTCATTTTGCACCTTGTATTTGCATTTGCACGAGTATAGCATTGTTAAGGTTTATTTTTGAGTAAAGTTAATAAATTACTAAACCTGTGAGTTTTATACTCATATTGTTAAATAGTAAAATAATACCCACAGAGATACCTGTCTGACTCTCAATAGGTCTTCATTTTGGTTGAATTTTTGTAAGAAATGATGGAGAAAACTCAGAATATTGGGAGATGTTATGCAGAAAAATAGCTACTCATCATTTCTCTTGTGTCAAATAATATTAGCCATTTAATAATGCAATTGCTAGCTTTTGTAACATGTCTTCATCATGTATTTACATATACCGTAAAACAAACATAATTATTTCTCAGTGATAAATACTCAGATATAGACTTTAACAGAAATTCCCTTTGCAGGAAACTGTCCTTTGACTAAGTACAAATATAGTAAAAGCAATTTCAAAGAAACAGAGAAAAAAAATCCCAATTATATAATTCCATAAAGGCTACAATGTTACAGCAGTTTTTAACTGTAACACATTTCAACGTTTGTATTTCGTTACCAAGGAATTAAATTATATATAATAAATGTGTGTATATGCAACATACAGTACTATGTATATACATATAAAACATAACATGTGTATACATATAAACCATATGGTGTATGTGTGTGTATATATGTATATAACATATGGTGTTTAATTCCTATTAAAACCAGCTATAGTATTATGCATAAAAGTGATTTGTAATCTATACCATGCAAATAAAATAACTGCAACTGGGTGTATATATATATATATACATACACATACACTTCTCACAGCAAAGATTAAATTAAGAAATACAGAGCTTAGCTGTAGTTCAACAAGCTTAAAAAGGGTTTGGATGTCAGGGATTAGTTCCCTTTAAGCCCTTAAGTTTTTCCCTTTAATACATTCCTTTTTTCTCCCCATTTCTGCTTAAATGCCTTACTGGCAGCCTGGCAGCACTGCCTTTCCTTGTATTCTTTTTTTTTTTTTTTTTGAGACAGGGTCTCGCTCTGTCACCCAGGCTGCAGTACTACCTCCACCTCCCAGGCTCAGGTGATCCTCCCTCCTCAGCCTCCTAGGTAGCTGGAACTCCAAGGCGCGCATGTGACACCACGCCTGGCTAATATTTGTATTTTTCTGTAGAGATGGAGCCTTGCTATGTTGCCCAGGCTGGTCTCAACTCGCGGGATCAAGCAATCCTCCCGCCTCGACCTCCAAAGTGCTGGGACTATAGGCATGAGCCACCACGCCCCGCCCCTCTCTGTATTTTATCTCCTCTTTGGGATTAAATATAGATGGTAAATATTACAATGGTACCTAGAATTTGAGGGAAACACACACAGTGGAAATATACAAGAGAAATTTATCCCATGACAGGATTCCCCTCTTTGTCCTATCTGACACCACTAGCTCTTCGGTAATTTTAAACAGTATTTTATAGCTCATTTAGATTGTGGTTCTCAGAGAAAAGAAAGTTATTTATAATAAAATTTGATTGATTAACACCCCTTAAATGCATTTAAATTAAAATAGCTCTGTTTCTTTCAAAGGCACTCAATATAAATAGACAGAGGCGGCTGATAACTGGGAGACTGTTAGTTTAGATGGTTTGGTAGAGCACCATTTTCAGAAGTTTGCACTCAGAAGAAGAAGAAAAGTACTGTATTCCAAAATGAAACACCATTGCTGAGAGGAAGGACAACTCTGTCAGGTACATAGAGGCGGGGTGGGTGAATGCAGTTCAACTAGCACAGCTAGTTATTATTCTGGAATGCACACAGTGACGCTTCCTGCCTGCTAATTTATTATCCTCAGCATTTCTTTATAGTGAACACTATGCCTTTGAAATAAATTGCTTTAGTTGTGTTAAATCCCCATCCCAAATTTCTATGTATTTCCTGTAGAACTGACTAATCGGAACACCATTTCCCTTTATATCCATCAAAATAACCAGGAATTGAAATTACAATATTCTTTTTTTTTTTTTTTTTTTTTTTTTTTTTTTTTTTTTTTTGAAACGAATCTCGCTGTGTCACTCAGGCTGGAGTGCCGTGATCTGATCTTGGCTCACTGCAACCTCTGAATCCCGGATCCAGGTGATTCTCCTGCCTCATCCTCCCGAGTAGCTGGGACTACAGGCCCGCATAATCAAGCCTGGCTGATTTTTATATTTTTAATAGAGACGGGGTTTCACCACATTGGCCAGGCTGGTCTAGAACTCCTAACCTCAAGTGATCTGCTAGCCTCGGCCTCTCAAAGTGCTGGGATTACAGGTGTGAGCCACTGTGTGCCCGGCCAGGAATTACAGTATTCTTTACAGTGCAACTTTATTTATCTTGCCGATGAGTTTTTTCAGAAAAGTGGCTGTCTTTATTTTAAAGATGGGAAAACTTATATTTACAAACTGTGACTTCTATTGGGGAATATATTTCACTGGTATTGCTGAACAATTAAAAGCCATCTTTTAATTCAATTCAGGGATGAAACAAACACTTATCAGGTATTTATGCTATGCAAGGGGCTGGACATAACTTGAGACAGTACAGATTTATTTTTCTGTAGCCCGTACTTCAGATACTTACGGTTCTGTCACTGAATACTTACCCACCATCCAATCCATTTCTTCTACATTGTCCCCATACCTGCCATATTTACTGTGCCCAACAAACTTCTCTTTGGAGATGAGTGGAGTATGTACGTGCAGGAAGGAAAAAAAGAGGAGAAAAGGTTCCCGTTTGACCCTAAGGGGTAGAAAGTTACCAAAATTACCTTCACAAATAAAGCCATTTCCACCATTTAAATGCGATTCTGCATTGATGAAAAGATCTCATAATGGTTGCTGGAGGTTTCTATGTACTTCAGATGACAGTACCTCTCCGGTGAGTGGTAAATACCACAAGGTTTATGTTGAAAGAATATGAGGAGGAACGAAGGGTAGCAGAACATTTGTGTTCCCAGTGAAATGTTTCACGTAGCCAGTCGCAGTGGCTCATGCCTATATTCTTTGCACTTTGGGAGGCTGAGACAGGAGGATTGCATGAGCCCAGGAGTTTGAGACCAGCCCGGGCAACACGGCGAGACCCCATCTCTACAAAAAAATTCAAAAATATAGCTGTGCATAATGGCACACCTGTGACCCCAGCTACTCAGGAGGCTGAGGCAAGGGGTTCACTTGAGCCTGGGAGGTGGAGGCTGCAGTGAGCTATTATCACAATACTGCACTCCAACCTGGGCAACACAGTGAGACCCTGTCTTAACAACAACAACAAAAATGTTTAATGCAGCTCATTTTATACTCTCTTGTGTCCAGTTTAGCATCTGACATAAAGTAGCAGCTTAATAAATCTTTTAATCTTTGCTGAATGAGTTATAAAGTATGAATTCTCCTCATCTATTGTCTCAAAGTGTTCTTTTAGGTATGAGTTCAGAAGAATCATATCTTAAGGACAGACTCAGATGTGCCACAGTAAGGATTTGATGCTCCTTACTTTCCGTTTTCCCTTCTTTCTTTCTTCCACCTCCTTCATGGTTCCTGGAACATAAGTCTGATGGCTGAAGCTTTGGCATCCACCTTGGGCCATGAGGCTGCTCACAAGGTGGCAGAGAACAAGATAAAAGCTGAGATGTGAATAACCTCACTGTATCTGTAGCCTGCCTACCCCAAGAGAGAAATAAATTCCCCTCATTTACATCTTGCTTTTTGTGTTCTGCATTTTATGTATTTATTTATTTTGAGACAAAGTCTCACTCTGTTGCCCAGGCTGGAGTGCAGTGGTGCAATCATGACTCACTGCAGCCTCGACCTCCTGGGCTCAAGTGATCCTTCCACCTCATCCTCCAAGGAGCTGAGACCACAGGTACATGCCACAAGCCTGGCTAATTTTGTACATTTTTGTAGAGATAGGAGCTCACTATATTGCCCAGTCTGGTCTCAAACTCCTGGGCTGAAGCAATCCTCCTGCCTCAGCCTCCCAAAGTGCTAGGATTACAGACATGAGCCACCACGCCTGACCTTGTGTTTTTTGTTTGTTTGTTTGTTTGAGACGGAGTCTTGCTCTGTCGCCCGGGCTGCAGTACAGTGGCCGGATCTCAGCTCACTGCAATCTCCGCCTCCCGGGTTTACACCATTCTCCTGCCTCAGCCTCCTGAGTAACTGGGACTACAGGGGCCCGCCACCCTCGCCCGGCTAGTTTTTTTGTATTTTTTAGTAGAGACGGGGTTTCACTGTGTTAGCCAGGATGGTCTCGATCTCCTGACCTCGTGATCCGCCCGTCTCGGCCTCCCAAAGTGCTGGGATTACAGGCTTGAGCCACCGCGCCCAGCCGACCTTGTGTTTTGCATTGCTACATGCAGTCATTCTAAAGCTACTCCTTTACACATTTTTACAACCAGCATAGAAAGAAGGGAAGGAGTCGGAGATTGAATATGTTCCCAAAAAAGGTAGCCCAAGCAAACGGGTTGGGATGGGAAGAGAAGGTAAGATGAACGGAGAGCTGAGTGGATGGCTGGATCACTGTTCTCATGGTCGTATTGGAATAAATAACGAATCTGATGGGCACAGGAGCATATGAGTGAATGATATTCCACTGCGTACCCTTCAGGCTGGTGGAGTAACAATATAGCCTCACCTCTCCACTCCCTGTCAACCCCACTAAGGAAGGTGACAAACAGCGTCAATGAGAATCCACACCAACAACTTTAATGTGCCTCTAATTTGTAATCTAGGCTGGGCACAATGGTTCACACCTGTAATCTCAGCATTTTGGGAGCTTGAGGCAGGAGGATCGCTTGAGACCAGGAGTTTGAGACCAGCCTGGGCAACATAGCAAGGCACTGTCTCTACGGAAAAATAATTTTATAAAATTAACTGGGTGTGGCCATGTGCGCCTGTAGTCCCAGCTACTGAGGAAGCTGAGGTAAGAGGATCACTGGTGCCCAGGAGTTTGAGGCTACAGTGAACTATGATTGCACCACTGCACTCCAGCCTGAGTGACAGAGTGAGACCCTGTCTCCAAATAATAATAATAATAATAATAATAATTTGTAATGTAGAAGTGAGCTGGTATGGGATGATGAGAGCTCATTAGAGTCATGCCTGCATAGTTTGTGTTGAACATAGAAAACTTAAAACTAGGTATCTATAAATACAGAGCCACCTCCCAACAGTTCATGGACAGAGAGCTCTTCTGGCTGTGTCTGAGTATGTGTCTGGGTATGTGTCCGAGACAGGAAAAAAAATTACCCCCCGAGTTTAATTAATTTACATAACAATCCACACTGAAGCAATATAGAATAAAATATGGCAACTCCAGTTTTTGTTTTCAGGAAAGGGGTAAGTGGCCGGGCATAGTGTAATCCCAGTACTTTGGGAGGCCGAGGTGGATGAATCGCTTGAGCCCAAGAGCTTGAGATCAGCCTGAGCAATATGACAAAACCCCCTTTCTTAAAAAATGCAAAAATTAGCCAGGCATCATGTGTGTGCCTGTAGTCTCAGCTACTCTGGAGGCTGAGGTGGGAGGATCACTTGAGCTTGGGAAGTCGAGGCTGCTGTGAGCCATGATTGCACCACTGCACACTAGCCTGGGTGGCAGAGTGAGATCCTGTCCCAAAAAGTAAAAAAAAAAAAAAAAATTAAAACATTAAAAATGGGGAAGTGAGCAAAATATGTGGGTGTTTTGTTTTTGTTTTTTGGCCTTTTGAGCATTCAAAATTTGCGGGAAATTTAACTGTTTTATTCTACCTAAGAGGAGACTCAAGTCTATCACAAATGTCACCTACATTTTTTTTCCTTAGCTTTTATTTTAGATACGGGGTCTCCATGTGCCGGTTTGTTACATGGGTCTATTGCACTCAGAGAGTAAGCAGAGCACCCAATAGGTAGTCTTCCAACCATGTCCCCCTGTCTCCCTCTCTCCTCTGGAAGTTTGCAGTCTATTGTTTCCATGTTTATGTCCATGGAGGCTCAATGTTTAGCTCCCATTATATCCCATGAAATACTACACAGCCATGAAAAGAATGAGATCATGTCTTTTGCAGCAACATGGATGCAACTGAGGCCATTATTCTAAGCAAATTAATGCAGGAACAGAAAGCCAAATGCCACACATTTTCTCCAAAGATTTGTTATTGCTGTTGTTGTTTTTGAGACAGTCTTGCTCTGTCGCCGAGGCTGGAGAGCAGTGGTGCAATCTCGGCTCACTGCAAGCTCCGCCTCCCGGGTTCACGCCATTCTCCTGCCTCAGCCTCCTGAGTAGCTGGGACTACAGGCGCCCACCGCCACGCCCGGCTAATTTTTTTGTATTTCGGTAGAGACGGGGTTTCACTGTGTTAGCCAGGATGGTCTCAATCTCCTGATCTCGTGATCCGCCAGCCTCGGCCTCCCAAATTGCTGGGACTACAGGCGTGAGCCACCATGCCCAGCCTCTCCAAAAGATTTTTAAAGGCCCGTGTTATCAAGGTGTGACGACCTGCCATGAAATAAAATAAAATGTCCATGCAGGAAATCAGGCAAGAAATGGCTAATACCTTTCAATGAAAGCTAGCGCCTCCTTCAGCATGAGGGAAGCTACTTTCTCCTCTTTCATCGGCTGCTGGATAATTTCATGGTTCCTCATAAGGATGCAATTCCAACGCCGAGTAAATCCATAACTAGAATACCAGGAAATGAAAACCAGAAAGGCGAGGAGAGCAAAGACAGTGATGACCTTCCACGGCACTGAGAACCAGTGGGCGAACTTGGGAATGAGAAGCAGAAAAGGAACCAGGGCAATGGCCACCGTGGAGATCCACAGTTTGATCCTGAGCCAGCGGTGCAGTTCTGGTGTCTTGGATGCCTGGCAGTCGCTTAAAAGTCCGAAGGCACCCCATAGAAGTAGTGAAAACCATGGTTGAGCGGGTGGTAGCAGTGATCATCCCGAGAGGCGCAGCTCAACCCCAGGTGCCATTTGCCTAAAAGTAAAATAAAATTGTACCACAGCAGCATGGCAGCATTCAATGCTGGTCTGTTTCTAGAATGTGGGCTTCCCTTTGGAAAACTCAGATACAACTTCATTTTGTTGTCATCATGGTTTTTTCTCGGTATCCCCGAATACCTCCCTGGTATAGACATGCCACCAACAGCCTTCTCCCTGCAATATGTCTCTTTCAGACAAAAGCCATGCAGCAGGAGCCACTTTGCTTTTGCTACAAGGAGAGGAGCCTAGTGTTCATTTAGAAGAAATCTTTTGCTTGGTACCAAACAACCTCACGAACAATGAGAACGTTTCCAGGTATCTGGAGCTTGCTAGGAAGCCAGAATCGATGTCTTGGTTGTTTGGTGGGGACAATACCAAGGACTTTCGGTGCAGCTTGCATAGTCAGGCTTTTAGCTAGCAGTGCCTTCCCACCCTCTTATTCCATCTCACTGAAAGGTAACCAAGATTTTATTTATAGATGGAATACCTCTTCTAGGTCCGCAAGCTAGGGATGACAAACTAGCCAAAGAATTTCATCAAGAACCAAATGATTCTGATGCAAGTAATTCCTTTTATCAAGCACATCCTCTAGGGGGCCAGGTCATGTTCTGATTTGTCCCACACACATTATTGTATTCAACACTTCACAGACCCTGTATTATGAATAGAAAAACACATTGTCTAGATTATTTTTTTAAGAGACAGAGTCTTGCTCTGTTGCCCAGGCTGGAGTGCAGTGGCATGATTATAGCTCACTGCAGCCTCAAACTCCTCGGCTCAAGCAATCCTCCCACCTCAGCCTCCTGAGTAGCTGGGACTATAGGTGTGTGCTACCATGCCCAGCTAATTTTAAAATTTTATTTTTGTAGACCAGGGTCTTGCTCTGGTGGCCTAGGCTGGTCTTGAACTCCTGGCCTCAAGCAATTCTTCTGCCTCAGCCTCCCAAAGTGCTGGGATTACAGGTCTGAGCCACTATGCCCAGCTATCTAGATTTATTCAGAAGCCCAAGTCACATTAATGAATAATGGCAGAGTCAGATCTGAATCCTGTGCTCTAATGATGTGAGAACACTGCTCAAAGCTAATCTGGAGAACTCCCACTCACAGGACACTGCTGGGAGTTGCATGGGAATACATGCCCTACTGATGGAAAATCTCTTAACTTTTTTTTAACTGAGGATATCTCAGAGCTGCGACTTACAATTCATATTAGGAATCCTCGAAAATAGTGAACCATACAATGCTTTGGGGTAGCATTTCCCAAAGGATTGATCACACAAGTTATTCTTAGAGGAATATCTTCTAGGACTGGAATTCTACAAACGTATTTTTCGGTGAAAGGCTCCCTCACAAGCTCATGTCCCCCCCAACACCCCACCCCCGCCAAAAGGGTATAGAATATTATGTGATCTAAATTGACCAGCAACTGCCTCCATTTGACAACTCTTAATGCTTTAAGTTTTCAATTTCAACAGTACTTCTCTACAAATTTACGAGTTTTTCCGCTAATAATGGTGTCACAAACATCGTATCCCTCCAACACAATATTCCATTTTAGTGGCAACTTTGGATACCCTTGTTTGCTTTCTGTTCTCATTGTTTTTTCCAATATTATGCCCTTGATTCTACACATCCCCAGTCAATGTGTGATCAATTCCTTCTCCAAGTGTCTTATCTCAAAGAGAAGTCGGTCAAACTGGTGCGCACAGAGCCAACATCCCCGGAAACACCTTAGACACTATGACAGAGGCCGCAGGATCACGTTTCCACGAGCAGAGTTCAGGCGCCATACCTATGAGTCCCGTGCGGTAGCCACGGTGCTGCAGCAGCTTGGCAAAAGTCGTTTCATTGGTAGGAAGACCACCTGAACCACCAAGCCACGTGAGGGCACGGTTGAGGTTGTAGGGAGACACCATCCCTAAATTCACAGGAGTCAATGGGTTAGCACCATAGTCTTTGCTAATACCGAGTTTATCCTGACATGCTTCAAGTCCTTTCCTCCTGCACCTCCTCAAAGCCATTCTTCCCCAAGTTTTCTGTTGCCTTTCTGGCTGTACATCCTTGACTCTCCTTTTCCCACTTGCTAAATGCAAACATTCCCTTGGAATTAGGGCTGCCAGAATAAATATGGGACACTCAGTTTACACTCCTTTGCATTTCAGACTAACAACAAATAACCTTCGTTAGTTTTTCATATAGAGGCTGATAACCTTCATGCTTCAATAGGATCTGAGGACATCACTGCATTTTAGCTGTGTATAAATACTCGGATATTTAGCGGGTATAAATACATTTTTTTTTTTTTTTTTTTTGAGACGGAGTCTCGCTCTGTCGCCCGGACTGGAGTGCAGTGGCCGGATCTCAGCTCACTGCAAGCTCCGCCTCCCAGGTTTACGCCATTCTCCTGCCTCAGCCTCCTGAGTAGCTGGGACTACAGGCGCCCGCCACCTCGCCCGGCTAGTTTTTGTATTTTTTAGTAGAGACGGGGTTTCACCGATAAATACATTTTTTAATGTATCATTGGGAATCTGAAATGAAGAATTGTAGGAGTGACAATTTCTTTTTCATATACGTGTGTGTATATATGTAACTTTTTTTTTTTTTTGAGATAGAGTTTCACTCTGTCACCCAGGCTGGAGCGCAGTGTCACCATCTTGGCTCACTGCAACCTCTGCCTCCCAGGTTCAAGCAATTCTCATGCCTCTGCCTCCCTAGTAGTTGGAATTACAGGCGTGTGCCACCACACCTGGCTTTTCTTTTCTTTTTTTTTTTTTTTTTGCATTTTTAGTAGAGACAGGGTTTCACCATGTTGGCCAGGCTGGTCTCTAACTCCTGACCTCAAGTGATCTGCCCACCTCAGCCTCCCAAAGTGCTGGGATTAAAGGTGTGAGCCACCATGCCTGGCCTCCATACTGTTTTATGTAGATTTATACTGGCAGACAAATGTATACACCTATAGTTTAAAAGGAATTCACAAGAAAACCACAAGTGAAGATCAGCAAGAAATAAATAAATGATCATTTCAGGCCGGGCGCAGTGGCTCACGCCTGTTATCCCAGTGTTTTGGGAGGCCAAGGCGGGGGGATCACCTGAGGTCAGGAGACCGCCCTGGCCAACTTGGTGAAACCCTGTCTCTACCAAAAATACAAAAATTGGCTGGGCGTGGTGGCAGGCACCCGTAATCCCTACTCAGGAGGCTGAGGCAGGAGAATCACTTGAACCTGGGAGGCGGAGGTTGCAGTGAGCTGAGATCATGCCATTGTACTCCAGCCTGGGTGACAAGAAGGAAACTCCATCTCAAAAGAAAAAAATACATTTCAGGGATCCTACCTTGGAAGAAGAAGAAGGTAGACTGTAGATAGTGTTACAGATAGGAAAGAGAAACAGTTTTATTAAGGGAAGCATTAGACCATTATCTTGCTGTTGAACTATTTTGCTGAAATTTTTGATAAGTAGAATGAATTAAACTGAACCGTTTGTGTGAAATTATTAAAAAATATAAACATGGCAATGACTTGAAATCTCTCCACCCATCACATAATTTTTTTCTTATTTTTTTAAAATAAATTTTATTTCACCATAATCAATACTTAAAATTCCCTGAAATTAGGCCGAGCATGGTGGCTCACTCCTGTAATCCCAACACTTTGGGTGGCCAAGGCGAGTGGATCACACATGAGGCCAGGAGTTCGATACCAGCCTAGCTAACATGGTGAAACCCCATCTCTACTAAAAATACAAAAATTAGTCAGGCGTGGTAGTGCATGCTTGTAATCCCAGCTATTCGGGAACTGAGGCAGGAGAATCACTTGTACCAGGGAGGCAGAGATTGCACTGAGCTGAGATTACACCATTGCACTCCAGCCTGGACAACAGAGCGAGAGTCTGTCTCAAAAACGAAAAAAAAATCCTGAAATCCTGAAATTATAAGTGTGATTTTTTTTTTTTGGAAACTCATACAGACTCATATCTTTATCCCTCTTCATACATGGTACTGTGTTATACAGAGACCGCTTATCTAGAATCAAACTATTTTGAACAAAATGGAGAACCTTGAATTATGAAAGAAGGTCATTAGGCAACAAAAAAGATAATAATAAATCAATATTTATAGGACAAAACTTTCAGTGTTTATTTTTAATTTTAGTATAATTCTCATTAACCTAATTAGTTCATTCCTTGAATGTATCAGATAAGAAGTTACTACTTAGAAGGAAGAAAATTCATACAGAAAAATTTTTCACTGAAAAATTAAACTGTGAAGGCAGGTATACTAAAATTATGACAAGCAAATACTAGAATTAAATAAAATGCAGCAGTATGGCACAATATTTCACATAGAGGCTGATAACCATGAACACTTCAATAGTGTCTAAGGGGACCACTATATTTTAGCTGGGTATAAAAATTGTTGTTCATAATATTGATGTTGAGTGGATGTTTGTAGGTATTGATTCTAAGCTAAGCAGCAAAGGAAAACATTTAATTGTCATTATATCAACTTGGTAAGTCTAAATCTTGAAATGATGGGGTCCAGTAAGGAAGCATGTAAGTTTCATTTCCTTTTCTTTTCTCACTTATACTGTTTTTCCCAACTGTGTCTAATTTTCCCAATCTCATCTTCGGAGATAGATTAGATCCACTTATCTCAGAACCACTGCATGGTCTCTGCTAGCTTAAAAACATCAGGGGCCTCTTGAGATATCTTAGCACAAGTACCTGAAAATGGGAGTGTTGTCCGTAAGTTGGCAAATTGCCCCCAACAGGCCTAAACCCTGTCACTATATGCACAGAGATGGGCAGGTGCAGTGGTACCTGGTGAGAGGCACACATGTTTAAGCTGTCCAGGGATAACAATCCCCTTTGATTTAGATCCCCAATGCTCTGAGTGACCTTTTGAGAATGCTTATAAAGATTTGCAAAACTAATCATTAGAATGCATTCTGGTGAGACTGAAATGTTGCTGCCTTTTCATTGCCTCACCTGATCTGATGGGGTACCGGCCGGTCAGGAAGGCAGCCCGACTTGGGGTGCACATGGAAGCAGCTGCAAGATGCTGGGTGAGCCTCACTCCCTCACTTGCCAGGCGGTCAATATTAGGTGTGCTGCAGACCAAAGAAGAATTCGGCAGGTGAGTTTCTAAAAATTCTCAATACAATGATCAAGGATCAAAGCTATTCTAGTTGACTCTATTTCTGGTAAACCTAAAATCCATTTTTTTTAAACTTTAATCTGTCTACTTCCTTAGATGCATTGATGGTTAAAAGCAAAGTGAAATGTAAGTTTAAAATATATCTTTAGTCAAAACTATTACAAATGAATACAGGTCACTTGGTATACAGTTTTATGAGTCTGAGAAAAAAATGTATTTCAATGAAAAAATTAGCCAATTTCTTCTTATCAAGGACCTAAAATTAATGGGTAATTTAGATTAAATAAATTTTTAATGTGTTTCATATTTTTTTAAGAGACAGTCTCTTGCTCTGTTGCACATGGTGGAGTGTAATGGTGCAGTTATAGCTCACTGCAACCTTGAATTCCCTGGGCTCAAGTGATCCTCCCACCTCAGCCTCTCAAGTAGCTAGGTCCACTGGTGTGCACCACCATGCCCTACCACTTTATTTAAATTTTTATTTAATTTAATTTTTTTTTTTTTTTTTGGAGACAGGGCCTCACTCTGCTACCCATGCTGGAGTACAGTGGCACGATCCCGGTTCATTGCAATCTCTGCCTCCCAAGTTCAAGTGATCCTCCTGCCTCAGCCTCCCGACTAGCTGGGATTACAGGCGTGAACCACCACGCCCAGTGGTGTATTTTAGTAGAGATGAGGTGTTACCATGTTGGCAAAGCTAGTCTTGAACTCCTGACCTCAAGTGATCCGCTTTCGCCAGCCTTCTAAACTGCTGGGATTGCAGGTGTGAGCCACCACACCCGGCCTTAAAATTTTATGCAGAGATACAGGTCTTGCTATTTTGCCCAGGCTGGTCTCAAACTCCTGGCCTCAAATGATCCTCCCACTTCAGCCTCCCATTAATATATATCTTATGGTAAAATTGACCTATTTTATAACCAAATTGTGACATTTTGGAGTTTAATTTATTTCCCATTTTGTCTAATATGTTGCAAAGTTTGTAAAACTTACAGAATTCTACAGGTTGAAAAAAAGATGTGCCTGTTCTCCTAAAAGCTAAACCATACCCAATCTTGATCCCATGTGTACAACATTTTTTTTCCATAATCTCACAGAAAGATTATAATGAAGGCTGAGCGTGATGGCTCATGCCTGTAACCCCAGCACTTTGGAAGGCCAAGAGGGGCTGAACACTTGAACTCAGACCACAGTGGGCAATATGCCAAAACCCCAACTCTACAAAAAACAAAAAAAATTAGGCGGGTATGGGGGCTCATGCCTGTAGTCCCCAGCCTGCTCAGGAGGCTGAGGGAGGGAGGATCACTGTGAGCCTGGGAGGTCAAGCTTGCAGTGAGGCCAAGAATCATGCCACTGCACTCCAGTCTGGATGACAGAGTGAGATCCTGTCATTAAAAAAGAAAAGAAAGAAAGAAAAGAAAAGAAAGAGATAGAAGAGGAAAGAAAGAAAAAGAAAAAGGAAAGGAAAGGAAAGAAAGAGAGAAAGAGAGAGAAAGAGAGAAAGAGAAAGAAAGAAAGAAAAGAAAAGAAAGAAAGAAAGAAAGAAAGAAAGAAAGAAAGAATAAAGAAAGAAAGAAAGAAAGAAGAAGAAAGAAGAAGAAAGGAAGAAAGGAAGAAAGGAAGAAAGGAAGAAAGGAAGAAAGGAAGAAAGAAGAAGGAAGAAAGGAAGAAAGGAAGAAAGGAAGAAAGGAAGAAAGGAAGACCAATGCCTTTCAATCAACAAATATATGTTTAAAATATAGGACTAGACTGTGATCTGCATTCCAAGAAGAAACAATGTTATTTAAATCCACACTAAAAGATGCTATGTGTTTTCACAAGTGCCAGATTGGTCTATCAATAGAGAGTAGAAAAATAAAGAGCCCCGGGGACCAGACACTTTAGAAATAATTCAAGCAAGATATTTTTAAAGCTGGTAGACTAATGTGGTGTATCTATATAGTGAAAAATTATTCAGCCATGGAAAGGAATGAAGTACTGACACATGCTACAATATGAATGAACCTTGAAAACATTACGCTCAGTGAAAGAAGCCAGTCAGTAAACACCACATACCATATGTTTTGAGCAAAATTGTGTTCCTCCCAAATTCCTATGCTGAAGTCCTAACCCCAGGACCTCAGAATGCAACTGTATTTGAAGATGGAGTCTTTAAAGAGGTGATCAAGGTAGCATGAGGTCATTAAAGTAGACCCTCATCCAATAGGATTGAAGTCCTTATAAGAAGAGGCGATGAGGACACAGACACACACAGAGGGATGACCCTGTGAGGACACAGGGAGAAAACCGTGTCTACAAGCCAAGGAGAGAGGCTTCAGGAGGAACCAGCCCTGCCTACACCTTGATCTCAGACTTCCAGCCTCCAAGAATGTGGGAGAATCAATGTCTGTTGTTTAAGCCACTCCACTGTATGGTATTCTTTTATTTAGATGGAGTTTCACTCTGTTGCCCAGGCTGGAGTGCAGTGGCGCCATCTCAGCTCACTGCAAGCTCTGCCTCCTGGGTTCACGCCATTCTCCTGCCTCAGCTCCCTGAGTACAGGTGCTGGGACAGCTCCCTGGGACTACAGGTGCCCGCCACCATGCCCAGCTAATTTTTTGTATTTTTTTAGTAGAAACAGGGTTTCACCGTGTTAGCCAGGATGGTCTCTATCTCCCGACCTCATGATCCACCTACCTCAGCCTCCAAAGTGCTGGGATTACAGGTGTGAGCACCACGCCCAGCCTATGGTATTCTTTTATAGCAGCCTGAAATAGACTAAGACATCTCATAATAAGAGGAGATGAGAACACAGACCCACACAGAGGGACGATCCTGTAAGGACACGGGGAGAAGATGGTATCTACAAGGACAGGAGAGAGGCCTCAGGAGGAACCAGCCCTACCCACACCTTGATCTTGAACTTCCAGCCTTCAGGACTGTGAGAGAATAAGCTGATGTTATCTAAGCCAACCAGTCTGTGGACCTTTGTCATGGCAGCCTGAGAAAATACATACTTTATATGATTATTTGTATATGAAACTCCAAGAAGAGACTCATCCATAGAGACAGAGGGTTGCATTTGTGGTTACCCAGGGCATGGGGATAGGATGGTAATGGGGGTCTTCTTTGGGGGATGAAAAATTCTGCACCTACACAGAGGTGATGGTTGTCCAACACTGTGAATGTACTAAATGCCACAGAATTGTTCACTTTAAAATGGTTAAAAGGTGATTTCTTTTTAAACAGAGGTCTCCCTCTGTCACCCAGGCTGGAGTGCAGGGGTGGGATCATAGCTCACTGCAGCCTTAATCTCCCCGGCTCAAGCAATCCTCCTGCTCCAGCCTCCTGAGTGGCTGAGACCACAGACACACGCCACCATGTCCCAGTAGATTTAAAAAAAATTTTTTTTGTAGAGACAGTGTCTCCCTATGTTGCCCAGGCTGATCACAAACTCCTGGGCTCAAGCAATCCCCCCACCTTGGCCTTCCAAAGTGCTGGGATTACAGGCTTGAGCCACCATGCCTGACCATAAAAGGCCAATTTTTAAACGTAAATTTTGCACAATAATGAAACGCCACCACCAACAGCTAGAAACTAAGGGAACTGGGATGTTAAGCGGTCTCCTGACATTTTGCAGTTTTCCCCCCGGGGACCTCTGCTATTTCTGCCAATAACATCAGACAATGACTTCTCTCCAGAAACCCTCCTCTACAACAGCAAAGACGTGACCACTGTGGCATGAGAGACTCCCACATACAGGGAGGGGGTCAGAGTCCAACTTTACCTCACCGAGTTTATTACCGTAGCAGCACAAATCCCCCACTCCAAGGTCATCTGCCATCAGCAGGACGATATTGGGTCTGGCGTTTCTTGTCATAAATGTGCCATCAACACCGCAAAACAAAATAGCACAGGGACACTGACAGCCAGCAGCTCCTGAAAGTATTTTTAGAATAAGCAAACAAACAAGCAAACAAAAAACCAGGCACTATCAATTAAACATTTGCATTTTAGATAACTTAAAATATGAAATAGTGATATTCGTTATCAGGTCTCACTGTGCAATGTACCTGTGTTGGCTTACTCAGAAACTAGATTCAACAACAACAACAAGAAAAACTACTGTTCTACACCAGAGGTCCCCAGTCCCCTGGCCATGGACCAGTACTGGTCCATAGCCTGTTCGGAACCAGGCCACACAGCAGGAGGTGAGTGGCGGGCAAATGCGTGAAGCTTCATCTGTATTGACAGCCACTCCTCATTGCTTGCATCGCTGCCTGAGCTCCACCTCCTGTCAGATCAGCAGCAGCATTAGATTCTCATAGGAGCGAGAACTCTATTGTGAACTGTGCATGCAAGGGATCTAGGTCGCGTGCGCTTTATGAGAATCTAATGCCTGATGATCTGTCTCTGTCTTCCACCATCCCCAGATGGGATCATCTAGTCACAGGAAACAAGCTCAGGGCACCCACTGATCATACACTACTACGAGTTGTAGAATTATTTCATCATATATTATCATGTAATAATAATAAAAATAAAGTGCACAATAAATGTAATGTGCTTGAATCATCCTGAAACCATCCCGCACCCCCTTCCTGTCTGTAGAAAAAACTGTCTTCCACAAAACCAGTCCCTGGTGCCAAAAATGTTGGAGACCATTGTTTTATATGAATATGGTATCAGATTTACCAATTCATTTTGCAAGCATGATGAGGTTTAACTCTTATACGTCTTTTGATATTGTTTTAGTGATATCAGAGGCTTAAAATTTATAACAGTGGTTACAGTTGAGGGTAAGGTCTAAAAATTTAATTTTGCTCAGTGCTGTGGCTCATGCCTGTAATCCCAGCACTTTGGAAGGCCAATGCAGGTGGATCGTTTGAGCCCAGAAGTTTGAGACTGGCCTGGGCAGCATGGTGAAACCTCATCTCTACAAACAATACAAAAATAGCTGGGCATAGTGATGCATTCCTATAGTCCCAGCTACTCAGGAGGCTGAGATGGGAGGATTGCTTGAGCCCGAGAGGTCAGGATTGCAGTGAGCTATGATTGTGCCACTGCACTCCAGCTTAGACAACAGAGCAAGACTCTGTCTCAAAAAACTTCTTTATTTTATCGCATAAAAATGTAACCAAGGCCAGGCACAGTGGCTCACGCCTGTAATCCCAGTGCTTTGGGAGGCCGAGGCAGGTGGGTCACCTGAGATCAGGAGTTTGAGAACAGCTTGACCAGCATGGTGAAACCCCATCTCTACTAAAAATACAAAATTAACCAGGCATGGTGGCACGCACCTGTGGTCCCAGCTACTTGGGAGGCTGAGGCAGGAGAATCACTTGAACCCAGGAGGCAGAGGTTGCAGTGAGCCGAGACTGCACCACTGCACTCCAGCCTGGGTAACAAGAGTGAGACTCCACCTCAAAAAAAAAAAAAAAAAAAAAAGTAAACAAAATGGAAAATCAGAGACTAAGAGCTAGCCAGTTTTGATTTTTCAAGTGTTCAGTTGTACTTTCTAATACATTTTATAACCTCCAAGTTTTTCTCTAAGCCACATGGAGCAGGGTGGGGGCAATGACAACAGAAGCTCTAGTAACTTATTAGATCTGAGCCCAGAACTAGATGCTGAAACACTGATACTTTGGGATGGAACACATGTGTGTATACAAAGTGTTTTCTCCTTTTGTTCATCAAGAACATATGTCCACAGAAGAAATCAGGTGGAAAAAATTCCACTTCAAAAAAAATCTAGAAATTATTTAAAATCTATGAAAGAAAATTTAACATTCTTAAGATTCTGCTAAATTTTTAAAAATTTGTCAATTAGTTCAATGAAAGGAAGATTTTACTAGGTCTTATTTTATTTTTTAATGGGTCAATGTTGGAATAGATCTACTAAATTTTATTTATTTATTTATGTATTTTTTGAGACTGAGTCTCGCTCTGTCACCTGGGCTGGAGTGCAGTGGTGCAATCTCAGCTCACCGCACCCTCCACCTCCCAGGTTCAAGCAATCCTCCCACCTCAGCCTCCTGAGTAGGTGGGACTACAGGTGTGCACCACCATGCCTGGCTAATTTTTGTATTTTTAGTAGAGAGATGGGGTTTGCCATGTTGGCCAAGCTGGTCTCAAACTCCTGACATCAGGTGACCCACCTGCCTCGGCCTCCCAAAGTGCTGGGATTACAGGTGTGAGCCGCCGCACCCCCTAAATTTTAGATTGTAAAAGAACCCTCTTGTAACAGCTGAATTGTACAATATCCTGAAATATCCACAACAGTCATTGATGAAAAAATGATCACT
Source organism: Rhinopithecus roxellana (assembly GCF_007565055.1). Lineage (NCBI taxonomy): Eukaryota > Metazoa > Chordata > Mammalia > Primates > Cercopithecidae > Rhinopithecus > Rhinopithecus roxellana. The sequence continues at coordinate 21,759 of NW_022143453.1, forward strand.
ATGAATTGAAGACCAATATCCCCTCAGTCAGGTTCCACAACTCCAAATTCCATTCAATCAATTCCAAGTCCTCCTAATTCAACTTCAAATATTGTATCATAAATCCTTTTATATCCATCCATCTTCCCTTCTATTCCATGTTTACAGTTTTATTTTAAAACTTTTTTAATTGAGATGGGGGGGTCTCACTATGTTGGCCAGGTTGGTCTTAAACTCCTGAGCTCAAGCAATTCTCCCACCTCAGCCTCCCAAAGCACTGGGATTACAGGTGTGAGGCACAGCATCTGATCTATTTCTTTTTTAAATATTAATAGTAGTAATTTTATTAAATCTGGAGCTCATTTTTTTAATAGACTTATTTTTAGAGCAGTTTTAGGTTCACATAAAAAAATTGAGCATAGGTATGGAGAGTTCCCACACACCCCCTGCGCCTACATATGTAATAGCTTCCTCCATTATCAATACCCAGAAACAAGATGGTATATTATCTGATACAATCAATGAACCTACACTGAGAAATCATTATCTCCCAAAGTCCATAGTTTAATTTAAGGGTCACTCTTGGTGTTGTACATTCTGTGATTTTGCACAAAAAGTCCCAGCCTACTATTAAGAGGGTTTAAGGATGAGGACAGGGAGATGATACACTGAAATAAATCTTGGCTAAGAAGTTTTCAGGATTGAAGACAGACATAAGTTTTCAGACTGAACCCAGTTAAAAAAATAAAAAATCTCCAGTTAGACCTGGCTCAGTAAAGGGCAATGATGGAGACAGAGACACTTGGTTTAAACACAACCACAGATAACCTAAAATGGGAGGATAACTGGAATGTCAAGTGACTTCCCAACAACCACAGTGGATGCCTGATGACCAGGGACCACTGCTTCCAGAGTGCTGAGACAAAAGTCACTCTGAACTCAGAGTTCCAAACCGTTCTAATACATCATTGAAGAATGAGTAGGGATTACGGGCATGTGGGATGTACATGAACCCAAAAACTCTTGATGAAGAAACTACTAAGGGATATTTTCAGCAAAAGGCAAACTTATCTTAGAAAGAAAGAGTAGACAGGCCAAGTGCAGTGGCTCATGCCTGTAATCCCAACATTTTGGGAGGCCGAGGCAGGTAGATCACTTGAGGTTGGGTGTTTGAGACCAGCCTGGCCAACATAGTGAAAGCCCGTGTCTACTAAAAAATACAAACATTAGCCAGGCATGGTGGCACATGCCTGTAATCCCAGCTACGAGAGAGGCTGAAGCAAGAGAATCGCTTGAACCTGGGAGGCGGAGGTGCAGTGAACTGAGATCACACCACTGTACTCCAGCCTGGGTGACAGCAAGACTCCATCTCAAAAATAAATAAATAAAAAAAAAATAAAAGGGTAGACATAAGAAAAGATGTTGAAAAGAGATAAAACATGTTGATAACATTAAATACGTATTGACAGAAAGTATTATTAATTATTGTTATTTTGGAAAGGAGTAAATAATTCATTAAGAATTACATGGAAGAAGAGGGGATAGGACTATGGTGTCTTTCCTTCTTCAAAAGGAAGCTGGAAATAGAGATTAACCATCATATTTGGTAAGTTAATAATGATGTTAATATGATGAAGGGAAACATGAGGTATAGTTTCCAGGCCACTTGAGGGGAGAAGGATGGGCCAGTGTATTAGTCTGCTCTCACGCTGCTAATAAAGACATACTTGAGACTGGGGGTAAATTATAAAGGAAAGAGGTTTAATGGACTCACAGTTCCATATGGCTGGGGAGGCCTCACAATCATGGTGGAAGGCAAAGGAGAAGCAAAGGCACGTCTTACATGGAGGCAGACAAGAGAGCTTGTGTAGGAGAACTCCTATTTATCAAACTATCAGATCTCATGAGACTCATTCACTATCATGAGAACAGTGTGGGGGAAAGCACTGCCATGATTCAATCATCTCCACTGGGCTCCACCCTTGACACGTGGGGATTATTACAATTCAAGCTGAGATTTGGGTGGGGTCACAGCCAAACCATATCAGCCAGGAAATAGAGAAACCTTAATGCAGCCCGTAAAAAGCAAGAGGGGAAAAAAGGAAACCACAGGAGAATCTTGAAATATAAAATGGCATGTAAGATGACAGAAATAAGATCAACTATCTTAATATTTATAACAAATGTGGGTGGGTTCACCTGCCTATTAAAGAATCCCATACTAATTTTTAAAAATCTGTCCTATGTTTTTCTTAAAGGACACACCTAAAACCTAATGACAAATAAAACTTGAAACTAAAAAGATGTGAACATCTACGTAGGCCAGCCAAGTAGTAATCAAAAGAAACTTGTTGCAGCAATAAAACATCAGCCAGAAGTAAATTACAATTGAAAATCATTAATATAGAATGGCAAGGCTATTATAGAATAATAAAAATATAAATCCACAAAGATGATATGAACATCATAAACCAGTGTGAATTTAGTTATGGCTTCAAAATACAGAAAGTAGGCTGGGCATAGCAGCTCATGCCTCTAATTATAGCACTTAGGGAGGCCAAGATGGGAGAATCCCTTGATTCCAGGAGTTTGAGACCAGCCTGGGCAACATAGTGAGACCCCCATCTCTATAAAAAAGAAAAAAACTAAATAAATAAATAAAAGACAAAATATAAAAGCATAGCTTGAATAAAATACGAGGAATAATTGATAATCCACCATCATAAAGGACATTTTAAGCACATATTTAACCCAAGCCCTCCAGGATAGAGAAAACCTTGACAAAGAATCCTCTCTCTAGAAATGGAGAGTGATGAATGCTCGTGAATTTGCCAGCTCACCAGTCATACAGCAATTGTTTCATGGCTTCTTCTTAGATTATCTAAGGAAGAGAAAAATAAAATAAGAGCATCTGCAAAGCAAATGTTTTCCTCATAGCTAGGCAGAAAATGAATGATCCAAAGACTTAACTAGACTGTTTTGTGGTGGGTGACCCAGTAAATCCAGTACATTCTTTTTTTTTTTTTTTTGAGACAGAGTCTTGTTCTATCACCCAGGGTGTAGTGCAGTGACTCGACTCACTGCAACCTCCGCCTCCCAGATTCAAGTTATTCTCATGCTTCAGCCACCCAAATAGCTGGGACTACAGGTGTGCACCACCATGCCCGGCTAATTTTTTGTATTTGTAGTAGAGATAGGGTTCACCATGTTGGCCAAGCTGGTCTTGAACCCCTGACCTCAAGTGATCCACACCTCGGCCTCTCAAAGTACTATGATTACAGATGTGAGCCACCGTGCCTAGCCAGCCCAGTACATTCTTTAAACCTATTTGCAAATAAGTGATATTTGCTCACAAAATAAGGCAACACTCTATGCATGGTCTATGCAGCTCAGGATAATTCTAATGGCAGAGTTACAAGAAATTATGTTGGTATAGCAACAAAAACCTACTATTCTGGTGTCAGTAAAATAAATCAGTAATCGATGAATATGCGTATATTCAATAACTGCTTGGTATCAGGTCTAATTATGTGTGGTACTGTTCTGGAAAGCACTTTGTTTTTATACATAGTGGATAAACTGTGGTGTCTACCTTAAAATGCACAACAAGAAACACCATAGACCTGTGATAGTCGTGGCGGCCAAACTTGCTTGGTGGAGGAAGACATGTTTAGCAGCTGTCATTAAGATCTTTTTACAAGAATGCAACAAGTGGTACAATCTGATGTTTCCCTGCCTAGAATCCTCAAGTGATTCCAAGTTGGTGAGGCTTTATAGGCTGAGGAACTGCCCCACAAGACAAATAATATGTAATAAAAATTAATAGCACCGCCATACTGTTAGCAGAGCTCTATAATTCCCCAGGCATTTCCACACACTTGTTACCCTTTGATCCTCAAAATATCTCACCCCGCTTGCCTCAAAAGGTTAATGATGACTCTTCCGTTTTGGTCATAGAATACCATAGGAATTGGGTATCATAGAGCTTAAAAGACTTGCACAAGGCTGGTAAATTGAAGAGCTGGGATTCAAAATGAGGACCGATTCTCAGGAGTGTGTGTGTGTGAGAGAGTGTGCGCGTGTGAGAGGTGTGCGTGTGAGAGAGTGGCGTGTGTGAGAGTGTGCGTGTGTGAGAGAGTGTGCGCGTGTGAGAGTGTGTGTGAGAGTGTGTGTGTGAGTGTGTGTGAGTGTGCATGTGTGAGAGTGTATGTGTGTGTGTGAGTGTGTGTGTGAGAGAGTGTGTGTGTGAGAGAGTGTGTGTGTGAGAGAGTGTGTGTGAGAGGTGGTGTGTGTGTGAGTGTGTGTGTGTGAGTGTGTGTGTGAGAGAGTGTGTGTGAGAGAGTGTGTGTGTGTGAGAGAGTGTGTGTAGAGAGTGTGTGTGAGAGAGTGTGGGTGAGTGTGCGTGTGTGTGAGAGAGTGTGCGTGTGTGAGAGAGTGTGCGTGTGTGAGAGCGTGCGTGTGTGTGAGAGTGTGCGTGTGTGAGAGAGTGTGTGTGTGTGTGAGAGTGTGCGTGTGTGAGAGAGTGTGTGAGAGAGTGTGTGGAGAGTGTGTGTGTGAGTGTGCGTGTGTGAGAGTGTGTGTGTGTGGTGTGTGTGAGAGATGCGTGCGTAGTGTGTGGTGGTGTGGTGTGTGTGTGAGAGTGTGCGTGTGTGAGTGTGTGTGTGTGAGTGTGCGTGTGTGAGCGTGCGTGTGTGTGAGAGTGTGTGTGTGTGGTGTGTGTGTAAATTGCCAATTCCCAAAGCCATCTTCTTAACTTCAACCCTCCAATATGGCTCTCAAATGTAATATCCTTAGAGACTACTACCTTGGGACATTTGGTGAAGCCCACGTTCTAACCATTGAGTAGTGGTCCTTTTCTATACCCCACACTTCCAATTAATACCTCTATATTAGACTTGCCCACAATGTGACATTTAAAAAGTATCACATTCTGGTTCTCATATCTGTAACTCCCCTGCCTAATATACTACATAGTATTCCCATAGAGTTCACACCGAGAAAATCCAGAGTTTCCCAATAGCTAGGTGAGACAGAGACAGAAACATGGATGAATTGAGAATACTGCCTTTTTTATTAACCATATTTAGCCATTTCCACCCTCCTTTAATAAGTATCTCTCCAGGACAAGATTAGTAAGAATCACCATGAATGGTCCTAGCCACCTGTGCAATGTTCTCTCCAACTAGCAAGGAATAAAGGTTATTTTTATTTATTTATTTATTTATTCATTTAGAGACAGGGTCTCACTCTGTTGCCCAGGCTGGAGTGCAGTGGTGCAATCACAGCTCACCATAGCCATGATTGTATTGTTAGATTAAAATAGCAAAGACATGGAATCAACCCAAATGTCCATCAGTGATAGACTGGATTAAAAAAAGTGTACATATATACCATGGAATACTATGCAGCCATAAAAAGGAAAGAGATCATGTCCTTTACAAGGACATGGATAGAGTTGGAAGCCATTATCTTCAGCAAACTAATGCAAGAACAGAAAACCAAACACCTCATGTTCTCACGTATCGGTGGGAGCTGAACAATGAGAACACATGGACACAGGGAGGGGAACATCACACACTGGGTCCTGTTGCAGGGTAAGAGCAGGGGGAGGGAGAGCATTAGGATAAATAGCTAATGTATGCTGGGCTTAATACCTAGGTGATGGGTTGACAGGTGCAGCAACCACCATGGCACACGTTTACCTATGTAACAAACCTGCACATCCTGCACATGTACCCCAGAACTGAAAATAAAAATTAAAAGTTAAAAAAAAAAAGAGAGATTATACATGCACACACTTATTTATATATGTAAGAAATCTGAGATACATACATCTATATCTGGCCATTCTGTGTGTTTTGAAATAAATAAATATATATATATATAATCCGATTATATAATATACTCACACAGCACTCAGCCATAAAAAATAAATGAAATCAAGTCTTGCAGCAACATGGACGGAACTGGAGGGCATTATCTTAAGTGAAATAACTCAGACACAGAAAGTCAAATACTGCATGTTCACTTATAAGTGGGAGCTAAATACAGTGTCCACATGGACATAGAGAGTGGAATAATAGACACTGGAGACTTGGAAGGGTGGGAAGGTGAGGAGGAATGAGAAATTACTCAGTGAGTACAATATACACTGTTCGTGATGTATTCACTGAAAACCTGGTCTTCCCCACTGTGCAATCTATCCTTGCAACATAACTGCACTTGTAGCCCTTTACTTTATACTAAAAAATAAAATAAAGGGTCACTGAGCACTGTCTGCACATCATCAACTTGGTTGAGACTCTTAAGTGGGAAAAAAAACCGGAAGGAAACACTGTAGTGGGACAAGGGAGAAGAAGAAAGATCAAAGATCACAAAACCCAATTCTGGGCTCCATTTCAGAAGGGTGGACTTTGAGCATGGCCAGGCCAAAGTTACACCATGAGACAAAGATTGCAAGAGCGCAGTCATGCTTTAAAAGCAAGAACGATAAGGCTTTTTGTTGTTGTTGTTGTTGTTTTTAAAGTCATGCTCTAGAAAAGAAGGAAGACAGATGGGAACCCACAGTAGCTAGCAATGTCAATGCTGGAAGCATCAGAGGGTGCCAGAGAAACACCTATAAGACTGGAGTGAGATGTCACCAGCCAGGACACAGGGAATTTGATGATGGTTAATGATGGCCTGTTATGGAGTCACCACACAGTTGGGGTCAGTCAACAGCAATGAATGAGGGAAATTATTTGTGCACAAGTCCAGTGAATTAACAGATGACTCAGCAGCTGGGCATGGTGGCTCACACCTGTAATCACAGCACTTTGGGAGACCAAGGCAGGAGGACTGCTTGAGCCCACAAGTTCAAGACCAGCCTGGCCAACATGGTGAAACCCCGTCTCTACTAAAAAAAAAACCAAAAAAGATCTGGATGTGGTGGCCCATGCCTGTAATCCCAGCTACTCAGGAGGCTGAGGGAGGAGAATTGCTTGAGCCCACAAGGTGGAGGTTGCAGTAAGCCAATATCCTACCACTGCACTCCAGCCTGGGTGACAGAGTGAGATCCTGTGACAAAAAAGAAAGGCAGGAAGGAAGGAAGGAAGAAAGGAAAGAAGGAAAGAAGGAGGGAAGGAGGAAGGGAAGGAACAGAAAGAGAAGAAAGAAAGAAAGAAAGAAGAAAGAAAGAAAGAAAGAGAAAGAAAGAAAGAAAGAAAGAAAGAAAGAAAGAAAGAAAGAAAGAAAAAAGAAAGAAGAAGAAGAGAGAAAGAAAGAAAAAAGAAAAAGAAGAAAGAAAGAAAGAAAGAAGGAAGGAAGGAAGGAAGGAAGGAAGGAAGGAAGGAAGGAAGGAAGGAAGGAAGGAAGGGAAGGAAGGAAGAATCTTACCCTGAGTCATCTGTTTTTTGTTGTTGTTGTTGTGTTTTGTGTGTGCGTGTGTGTTTTTTTTTTTCTTGAGACAGAGTCTGGCTCTGTCTCCCAAGCTGGAGTGCAGTGGACTGACTTTCTTTCTTTCTTCTTTCTTTTTCTTTCTTCTTTCTTTCTTTTCTTCTTTCTTTCTTTCTTTCTTTCTTGTCTTTCTTTTCCTTTTCTCTCTCCTCTCTCTCTCCTCTCGCTCCCTTCCTTCCTGCCTTCCTGCCTTTCTTTTTTTCTTTTGTCACGGGTCTCACTCTGTCACCCAGTCTGGAGTGAAGGGATGGGATCTTGGCTCACTGCAACCTCCACCTCTTGGGCTCAAGTCATCCTCCTGCCTCAGCTTCCCGAGTCGCTGGAACCACCGACACAAGCCACCACACTAGGCTAATTTTTGTATTTTTTGTAGAGATGGGTCTTACCACGTAGCCCAGGCTGATCTAGAACTCCTGAACCCATGCCATCTGCCTGCCTTGGCCTCCCAAAGTGATAGGATACACGTGTGAGCTACTGTGCCTGGCCAGGATAGGACTTTAAAGTAGCTATATTTAAATTCCTCTGATTAAATAAGGGAGTGGAATCTCTTATAGGCTGAACTGTGTCTGCCAAAAAGTCACATGTTGAAATCCTAGCTCCTAGTCCCCGGGATGTGACTGTATTTAAAGACAGGGCCTGTAAAATGATAATTAAGGTAAAATGAGGTCACTAGGGCTGGCCCTAATCCAGTCTGACTGGTGTCCTCATAAAGGGAGAAGATGAGGACACAGACACACACAGCGACGGCCATGTGAGGACACAGGGAGAAGACGGCGTCTCCAAGCCAAGGAGAGAGGCCTCAGGAGGAACCAGCCCTGCCCATGCCTGGATCTCAGACTTCTGGTCTCTGGTACCAGGAGAGAATAACTGTCATTTTAAGTCACCCAGTTTGCAGTATTTTGTTACAGCAGCAGCAAGAAACTAATATTAACTGAAAACAGTTTTACAGACCATCAACAAAGCAAAAAGCAGTTACAGGGAAGGAAAAAATATCTGTAACATTTTCCTTTTTTTTTTTTGAGACAGGGTCTTGCTCTGTCACCTAGGCTGGAGCACATTGAGCTGTAGGCTGAAGCAATTTTTCTGCCTTAGCCTCCTGAGTAGCTGGTACTAGAAGCGTGCACCATGCCTGGCAAATTTTTACTATTTGTTGAGATAGGATCTCACTATGTTTTGCAGGTTGGTCTTAAACTCCTTAAGGCCTTAAGTGATCCTCCCACCTCGACCTTCTTAAACTGTGGCAGGCCAGGTCTCACTAACGCAGGCCTCCATAACATCTGTTTCAGCTCTGACCGAGTGGTGAAGTTAAATATTTAAAGCTGAGAGAGCCAGTGCCCTTATACAAAGGTCAGAATGTCATAAAAGCCCACCAAGAGTTTTGCCCAGGCCTTTCCTGGGCCTTGAAGCATGACAAGTTAACGAAGGCATTCTTAACAGGACCCGTTTAGGATTAAACAAGTTTTATTGGGGGTCTGAAGAAACTCCCCAGACCTCCACAAACAAGTTATAGAGGGTCTCAAAGAACTCCTCAAACCTCCATGATTTAGCGAGAGACAAGATAAGGGTAATCACCCCAGCACCTGGACCCATTTAGATTAAATAAATTCACCGAGGCTCCAGAGGAAGGTGTTCAGGATTCAGACCTTAGTTATAGATTAGAAGAAGTCAGTCATTTACGTCTTTAGATGAATGCACACTTACCCACAGACACATTGCTTAGAAGGTATAGAAGCTCTAGAAAACTTTGTAACTTTGACTTGGTCTGGCAATAATTTCTAGGCCTTCTCCCTGTACCTGGTTACAGAAATAAAAATTCCCTTCTCTCCCAGTTCATCTGCATCTCGTTATTGGGCTGCAAGAAATAGCAGCCAAACCCTTGGTTTGGTCCAAGAACAGAAGCACTAGGATTACAGGCATGAGCCACTCCACCTGGCCATATTTTCTATAAATAAATTAGAAAAGAGACCCCAAAAATTACAAATTATCAATAGGCACATAAAATATTTTTAACTTTCCCACCAACTAGGAAAAGGAAATTTTAAGGATAGTGAGATAGAATGTCTATCAAAACACCAAAAACTTTTAAAATGTGGTAATATATGTTACAAGAAGAATTCACAGAACGTTACCTTCATAGTCCTGCTGAAAGTATTGGTGTTCCTCAGTTGCCACTAAATATCAAGATTTAAAAGTGAGCCTAAAGTTTAGCAAAGCACTTGTGCTTCTAGCCCCACACAGTCCAGGGAGCCAGGATGCAGGAAGGATGTTTAATCCAACATTGTCTTTAAGTAGAGTCACATTGAAACCAACTGAAATCTCCACTCTTTGAAGTAGATTGGCTAAATACATTGGTATATATTTTTACTATGAGATTCCATGCATCCGATCAAGAGTAAGACAGTTCTACATCTAGTAATAGCAGTAGATTCCCAAGATACATAGTACAGGATTTTGTTAATTTAAATAAGTTTTCTGAGATATACATTATGATACCTTTTATTTAACGCATGCACACATCGAGATTTCCCTTTTCGTGAATGTTTATAAAAGTGGGGCAGATATCTGGAAGGAAAAGACTCATAGGAATTGTGACCGCCAGGTAAAGTCAGGAGCCACAGTGGTGAAGACAGGTTTTGGCCAAGATGAACTTTATCTATAATAGTTGTTTAAAATTTAACTTAAAGAAAAAAAAAAACAGAGATGATGCCTATTTCACATTAATTCACTGTGTGACTTTTGGAAGTCTTCGTACTGAATCTGGAATGCTGTTTCCTTTAAAATAGGGAGACTGGGGCCACTGCGGCCAGGTGTGGTGGTTCACGCTTGTAATCCTAGCACTTAGAGAGGCCGAGGTGGGAGGGTCTCTTGAACTCAGGAGTTCAGGACCAGCCTGGGCAACTTAGTGAGACCTTGTCTCTATTTATTTTATTAAACTAAAAATAGGCCAGGCATGGTAGCTAACACCTATAATCCCAGCACTTTGGGAGGTCAAGGTGGGAGGATCACTTGACCTCAGGAGTTCAGGACCAGCCTAGGCAACATAGTGAAACCTTGTCTGTATTTTATTAAAACAAAATATGCTGGGCATGGTGGCTAACACCTATAATCCCAGTCCTTTGGGAGGCCGAGGTGGGAGGATAGCTTGAGCTCAGCAGTTCGAGACCAGCCTGGGCAACATGGTGAAACCCCATCTCTATTATGAAAAAATAATAACAATAATTACTAAATAAAGTAAACACAAAAATAAAATAGGGAGATTAGATAATTTACTGCGTATTTCGAAACAGAAGAGAGTTGTAATGTTTCCGATACAAAGAAAAGATAAATGAGGTGACAAATATCCTGATTTCTCTGATTGGATTATTACGCATTGTATACAGGTATAAAAATCACATGTACCCCAAAAATATGTATAAATATGATTTATCAATTAAGATTTTTT
>NW_022143454.1:0-22553 GCF_007565055.1 Rhinopithecus roxellana
CCTATATCTATTATCTCCATTTGTCTATGTCTATTTATACCTATATCTATTATATCAATTATGTGTATACTTTATACCTATATCTATTAAATCCATTATGTCTATATTTTATACCTATATCTATTATATCTACTCTGTCTATATTTTATTCCCATACTATTATATATTATGTCTATATTTTATACCTATATTATATCTATTATGTCTATATTTTATACCTATATCTATTATATCTCTTATGTCCATATTTTATACCTATATCTATCATATCTATTATATGTATTACATCTATATTTATACCTATATTTTTCTATCTATTATATCTGTATTTTATGCCAATATCAATTATATCTATTAAATCTATCATATATATATTTTTCCCTATGTCTGTATCTATTATATCTATATTTTGTACCAATATCTATTATATCTTTGTCTCTATATTTTATACCGATATCTATTATATCTATTACCGGTATATTTAATAACTATATCTATTCTCTATTTTATATCTTTATCTATTTTATATATTGTGTCTATATTTTATACCTATATCTATGATGTTTATATTTTATAACTATACCTATTATATATTATGTCTATATTTTATACCTATATGTATTATGTCCATATTTTGTACCTATATCTATTATATTTATTATGTCTGTATTTTAGAGCTATATTTATTATATCTATTATATCTATATTTTGTACCTGTATCTTTATGTCTATATTTTATACCTATATGGATTATATCTCTTATGTCTATATTTTTTAGATATATCTATTATATCTATTATGTCTATACTTTATACCTATATCTATTATATCTATTATGTCTTTATTTTAAACCTATACCTATTATATCTACTATGTGTATATTTCATACCTATATGTATTATAACCATTATGTCTATATTTTGTACCTATATCCATTATGTCTATTTTTTATACCTATATCTATCATAATTATTATGTCTATATTTGATACCAATATCTATTATATCTATTATGACTATATTTTATACCTATTTCAATTATAACTCTTATGTCTATATTTAATACCTATATCTATTATCTCTATATTTTATAACTATATATTATATCTATTATGTCTATATTTTATACCTGTATCTATTATATCTATTATAGCTGTATTTTTTACCGTTATCTATTAGATCTATATTTTATACCTATATCTATTATATCTACCATGTCTATATTTTATACCTATATTTATTATATATATTATGTCTATATTTTATATCTGCATCTATTATATTTATTATGTCCAGATTTTATACCTGTAACTATTACATCTTATATGTCTTTATTTTATACCTATATCTATCATGTCTCTGTTTTATAACTTTATCTATTATATCAATTATGTCTGTTTTATACCTCTATCTATTATATCTATTAAATCTATATTTTATACCTATATCCATTTTATTAGTATTATGTCTACATCTTATACATATATCTATTTTATCTATTATGTCTACATTATATTTATACCTATTATATCTATTTTGTCTATATTTTATATCTGTATCTATTATATCTATAATGCCTTATTTTAAACCTATACCTATCATATGTATTGTATATATTTCATACCTATATCTATTATAACCATTATGTCTATACTTTGTACCTATATCTATTATGTCTATATTTTATACCTATATCTATTATTATTATTATGTGTATATTTGATACCTATATCTATTATATCTATTATGTCTATATTTTATACCTATATCTATTATATCCATTATGTCTCTATTTTATACCTATATCTATGACATCTATTATGTCTATATTTTTTACCTATATCTATTATATCCATTATGTCTATATTTTATACCTATATCTATTATATCTAGTATGTCTACATTTTACACCTATATCTATTATATCTATCAGGTCTATATTTATACCCATCTATATTATATCTATTATGTTTATATTATATACCTATATCTATTATATCTATATCTATATTTTCTACCTATATCTATTTTGTCTATATTTTACTTATATCTATTATGTGTATATTTTATACCTATATCTATTTTATCTTTTATGTCTATATTTCATAGCTATGTCTGTTATATCTATTTTGTTTATATTTTATACCTATATCTATTAATTCTATTATGTCTATATTTTATATCTATATCTATTATGTTTATATTTTATACCTATAACTATTATATCTCTTTTGTGTATATTTTATACCTATATCGATTATATCTATTATGTCTATATTTTATTCCAATAATTTTATATCTAATATGTCAATATTTTTTACCTATATCTATTATGTCTATATTTTTATCTATATCTATTATATCTATTATGTCTATATTTTATACCTATATCTATTATATCTACTGTGTCTCTATTTTACACCTATATATTTTATCTATTATGGCTATATTTTATACCGATCTCTATTATTTCTATTATGTTTATATTTTATACCTATATCCATTATATCTTTGTCTATATTTTATACCTATATTGTGTCTATATTTTATACCTCTTCCAATTATATCTATATTTTATTCCTATATCTATTATATCTCTTATGTCTATATTTTATACCTATATCTATTATATCTAATATGTCTATATTTTATACATATATCTATTATATCTATTTTTATACCTGTATCTATTATAGTATTACACCTATACTTTATACCTATATTATACTATCTATTATATCTGTATTTTATGCCAATATCTATTTTATCGATCATATCTATATTATATTTTATATCTATGTCTGTAATTCCTATTATATCTATATTTTATACCTATATCTATATAGCTATTGTATCTATATTTTATACCTATACCTATTATATCTATTATGTCTATATTTTATAACTATATCTATTAGGTGTATATTTTTCCTGTATCTATTATATATTGTGTCTATATTTTATACCTATATCTATTATGTTTATATTTTATAACTATACCTATTATATCTATTATGTCTATATTTTATACCTATATCTATTATATATATTATGTATATATTTTATACCTATATCTGTTATATCTATTTGTCTGTATTTTATACGTACATCTATTCTGTCTATATTTTATACTTATATCTCTTATATCTAGTATGTCTGTATTTTATACCTATATCTACTGTATCTATTATGTCTATTTTACCTTTTATACCTATATCTTTATATCATAATGCCTTATTTTAAACCTATACATCATATGTATTGTGTATATATTTCATACCTATATCTATTATAACCATTATGTCTATATTTTATACCTATATCTATTATATCAATTATGTCTATATTTTATACCTATACTATTATATCAATTATGTCTATATTTTACACCTATATGTACTATATCTATTGTGTATACTTTATACCCATCTCTATTATATCTATTTGTTACATTTTATAACTATATCCATTATATCTATGTCTATATTTTATACCTATATCTATTATGTCTATATTTATACCGATATCTATTATGTCTATATTTTATACCTATATCGATTATGTCTTTTATGTCTATATTTTATACCTATTTCTATTATATCTATTATGTCTATATTTTATGACTATATCTATTAAATCTTTTATATCTATATTTTATCCTATATGTATTATGTCTATATTTTACACCTATATCGATTATATCTATTACGTCTATATTTTTTACCCATCTCCATTAATCTATTATTTTTATATTTTATACCTATATCTATACTATGTCTATATTTTATACCTATATCTATTTTGTCTATATTTTATTCCTATATCTATTATGTCTATATTTTATACCTATATCTATTTTATCTATTATGTCAATATTTTATACCTATATCTAGTATATCTCTTATGTCTATATTTTATACCTATATCTATTAAATCTATTACGTCTATATTTATATCTATATCTAGTATATCTATTATGTCTATTTTATACCTATATCTATTATATCTCTTATGTCTATACATTATCCTACAATTATATATGTAATATGTCTATATTTATCCCTATATCTATTATGTCTATATTAAATACCTATCTATTATATCTATTACGTCTATATTTTATACCTACATCTCTTGTATCTATTAAGTCTATATCTTATACATATATCTATTATATCTATTACGATAATATATACCTATACCTATTATATCTATTATGTCTCTATTTTATATCTATATCTATTATGTCTGTTATATCTATATCTTATATATATCTATTATATCTATTATGTCTATATTTTATACCGATATCTATTATATCGATTATTTCTATATCTTATACATATATCTATTTATATCTATTATGTCTATATTTTATACCTATATCTATTATATGTATTATGTCTATATTTTATACCTATATCTTATATATATTTTGTCTATATTTTATAACAATTTCAATCGCGTCTATATTTTATTCCTATATCTTTATATCTAGTATGTCTATATTTTAAACCTATACCTATTATATCTATTAGGTCTATATTTTATATCTATATCTATTATGTCTATTATGTCTATATTTTATACCAATATCTTAAATATATTATGTCTATATTGTATACCTATATCTATTAACTCTATATTTTATACCTATATTTATTATATCTATTATGTCTTTGTTTTAAATCTATACCTATTGTATCTATTATGTCTATATTTTATACCTATATCTATTAAGTCTATATTTGATACCTATATCTATCTATTATGTCTATATTTTATACCTATAACTATTATAATTATTATGTCTATATTGATACCTATATCTCTTATATCTATTATGACTATATTTTATACCTATTTCTATTATATCTTTTATGTCTATATTTAATACCTATATGTATTATGTCTACATTTTATACCTATGTCTATTATATCCATTATGTATATATTTTATACCTATATCTATTATATCCGTTATGTCTATATTTTATACCTATATCTACGATAACTTCTATGTCTATATTTTACACCTATATCTATTATATCTATTACGTCTATATTTTACCGATCTCCACTATATCTATTCTGTGTATTTTTATACCTATATCTATTATATATATGTCTATATTTTATACCTATATCTATTTTGTCTATATTTTTTACCTGTATCTATTATGTCCATATTTTATACCTATGTCTATTTTATCTATTATGTGTATATTTATACCTATATCTGTTATATCTATTATGTCTATATTGTATACCTATATCTATGAAATCTATTATGTATATATTTTATATCTATATCTATTATGTCTATATTTTACACCTGTAACTATTATAACTATTTTATCTATATTTTATATCTCTATCTATTATATCTATTATGTCTATATTCATACCTATACCTATTGTATCTATTATGTCTATATATATACATATATCTATTATATCTATTATGTGTATATTTCATACCTATACCTATTATATCTATTATGTCTATATTTTATACCTATGTCTATGATATTTATTAAATCAATATTTCATACCTAATCTATTATATCTTTATGTCTATATTTTATACCTATATCTATTATATCTACTATGTCTATATCTTATACATATATCTATTTTATCTATTATGTCATATTTTACACCTATATTTGTTATATCTCTTATGTCTATATTTTATACCTATATCTTTTATATCTATTTTGTCGATATTTCATACCTATTTAAATTATGTTTATATTTGATACCTATATCTATTATATCTATTATGTCTATATTTATCCCTATATCTATTATATCGGTTATGTCTATATCTTATTCATATATCTATTATATCTATTATGTCTATATTTTATACCTATATCCAGTATATCTATTATGTATATATTTCATACCTATATCTATTATATCGATTATGTCTACATCTTATACATATATCTATTATATCTATTATTCTATATTTTATACCTATATCTATTATATCTATTTTGTCTATATTGTATACCTGTGTCTATTATATCTAATATGTCTATATTTTATACCTAATCTGTTATATCTCTACATTATACCTGTATATATATATATTAACATCTATACTTTATACCTATATTATTCTATCTATTATATCTGTATTTTATGACAATACTATATATCGATTATATCTATTATATGTATATTTTATACCTATGTCTATAATATCTATTAAATCTATATTTTATACGTATATCTATTATATCTATTGTATCTATATTTTATACCTTTATATATTATATCTATTATGTCTATATTTTATAACCTCTCTATTATGTCTGCATTTTATACCAACATCTATTATATATAGTGTCTATATTTTATAACTATATAATTATGTTTATATTTTATAACTATACCTATTATATCAATTAGGTCTATATTTTATTCCTGTATGTATTATGTCTATATTTTACCTATATCTATTATATTTATTATGTATTTTAGACCTATATTATATATTTATCTATTATGTCTATATTTAATACCTATATCTATTATGTCTATATTTTCTACTTAATCTATTATATCAATATGTCTATATTTTATATCTATATCGATTATATCTATTATGTCTATATTTTATACCTATATCTATTTATCTATTATGTCTATATTTCATACCTTTACCTATTATGTCTATTATGTCTTTATTATATCTATATCTATTATATCTATTATGTCTATATCTTTACTATATCTATTAATATTATGTGTATATTTTATACTTATATCGATTATATTTATTATATCTATTCTGTCTATATTTTATACCTATATGGATTACATCTATTATGTCCATATTTTATACCTATATCTATTATGTCTATATTTTATACCTGTATGGATTATATCATGTCTATATTTTAAACCTATATTATATCTAAATAACTACATTTTGTACCTATATCTATTATGTCTATATTTTATACGTATTTCTATTATATCTGTTATGTCTGTATTTATACCTATATCAATTTTATTTTTATTTTATACCTATATGTATTATACCTATTATGTGTATATTTTATACCTATACCTATTATATCCATATTTTATACCTATAGCTGTTATATGTATATTTTATAACTATATACATTATATCTATTATATCTGTATTTTATACCTATATCTATTATATCTATTATGTCTGTATTTTATACCTATATCTATTATAACTATTATGTATATACATTATACCTATATCTATTATATATTGTCTATATTTTATACCTATAGCTGTTATATCTATATTGTCTGTGTTTTATACGTACATCTATTATGTCTATATTTTATGCCTATATCGATTTATCTATTATGTCTATATTTTATAGCTATTTCTATTATATTTATTATGTCTATATTTAATACCTATATCTATTATGTCTATATTTTATACCTATATCCATTATATCTATTATGTCTATTTTTACCTTTATCTATTATGTCTATATTTCATACCTATATACTTATACCAGTTATGTCTATATTTTATACCTATATCTATTATATCTATTATGTCTATATTTTTTACCTATATCTGTTATGTCTATATTTTATAACTTTAACTATTATATCTATTATGTCTATATTTCATACCTATATCTATTGTATCTATTATGTCTGCATTTTATACCGATATCTCTTTTGTCTATATATTATACCTATATCTATTATATCTAATATGTCTATATTTTATACCTATATCTATTATGTGTATATTTCATATCTATAATTATTATATGTAATGTCTATATTTTATACCTCTATCTATTATATCTCTTATGTCTGTATTTCATACCTATATTTTTATACCCGTTATGTCTATATTTTATACCTAACTATATCTAATATGTCTATATTTTATAACTATATCTATTATGTCTATATTTTATATCTATGTCTATTATATCTTTTATGTCTATATTTATACCTCTATTATATCTTTTATGTCTATATTTTATACCTATATCTATTGTATCTATTATGTATATATCTTATACATGTATCTATTATATCTATTTTGTCGATATTTTATACCTGTACCTTTATGTCTATTTTGTCTACATTTTATACTTATTTCAATTATGTCTGTATTTTATTCATATATATATATATCTGTTATGCCTATATTTTATACCTATATCTATCATATCTATTTTGTGTACATTTTATACCTATATCTATTATATCTATTAGGTCTATATTTTATACCTAATCTATTATGTCTACTATGACTATATTTTATACCTATATCTATTATGTCTATATTTTATACCTATGTCTATTATATCTATTATGTCTATATATTATTCCTGTATGTATTGTTTCTGTTATATTTTATACCGATATCTATTATGTCTATATTTTATACCTCTCACTGTTATATCTACTATGTTTATATTTTATACCTATGTGTATTATATCTATTATGTCTATATTCTAAACCTATATCTATGATATCTATTATGTCCATATTTTAAACCTATATCTATTATATGTATTATGTCTGTATTTTTATCTATATCTATTTTATCTATTAGGTCTATATTTTATACCACTATCTATTATATCTACTTAATGTGTATCTTATATCGATAACTATTATATCTAGTATGCCTATATTTTTTACCTTACCTATTGTATGTATTATATCTATATTTTATACCTATATCTATTATATCTATAATATCTACATTTTATACCTATATCTATAATATATATGTTTTATACCTATGTCTATTATATCTATTATATCTATATTTTTTACCTATACTTTATTATATCTATATTTTACCTATATATACTATATCCATTATATCTATATTTTATACCTATATCGATTATACCTACATTTTATACCTATATCTATTATATCTATTATGTCTGTGTTTTATACCTGTATCTATTATATCGATTTTGTCTATATTTTATACCTATATCAATTATCTATTATTTCTATATTTTACACTTATATCTATTATTTCTGCTATGTCTATATTTTATACCTATATCTATTATACCTATTATGTCTATATTTTATGCCTGTATCTATTATATCTATATTTTATACCTGGATCTATTATATGTATTACATCTATACTTTATACCTATATTATTCTATCTATTATGTCTGTGTTTTATGCCATTAACTATTATATCTGTTATATATATTTTATACCTATGTGTGCAATATCTATTATATCTATATTTTATACCTATATGTATTATATCTATTGTATCTATATTTTATAACTATATCTGTTATATCTATTATGTCTATATTTTATAACAATTCTATTATGTTTATATTTTATACCTATATCTTTTATATATATTGTGTCTAATTTTATATCTATCTATTATGTTTATTTTATAACTATACCTATTATATCTATTATGTCTATATTTTATACCTATATGTATTATGTCTATATTTTGTACCTATATCTATTATATTTATTATGTCTATTTTAGATCTATATTAATTATATCTATTATGTCTATATTTTATACCTATATCTATTATGTCTATATTTTATACCTATATGGATTATATCTATTATGTCTATATTTTATACCTATATCTATTATACCTATTATGTCTATATTTTATACCGATATTATATCTATAATGTCTACATTTTATACCTATATCTATTATGTCTATATTTTATTCGTATATCTATTATGTCTGTTATGTCTTTATTTTATACCTATATCTATTTTATTTGTATTTTATTCCTATATCTATTATATCTTTTATGTCTATATTTTATACCTGTATCTATTATATCTATTATATCTGTATTTTATTCCTATAGATATGGTATCTATATTTTATTTCTATATCTATCATATCTATTATATCTATATTTTATATATATATCTATTATATCTATTATGTCTATATATTATACCTATGTCTATTATATCTATGATGTCTATATTTGTACCTATATCTACTATATATTATTTTAATATTTTATACCTATATCTGTTATATCTATTTTGTCTGTATTTTATACGTATCTCTATTATGTCTATATTTTATACCTATATCTATTATGTCTATTATGTCTTTATTTTAAACCTATCCCTATGATATCTATTATGTCTATATTTCATACCTATATCTATTATAAACATTATGTCTATATTTTGTAGCTATATCTATTATGTCTATATTTTATACCTATATCTATTATAATTATTATGTCAATATTTGATACGTATATCAATTATATCTATTTTGTCAATATTTTATACCTATTTCTATTATATCTATTATGTCTATATTTAATACTTGTATCTATTATGTCTTATTTTATACCTATATCTATTATATCTATTATGTGTATTTTATACCTATATCTATTATATCCATTATGTCTATATTTTATAACTGTATCTATTATATCTACTCTTTCTATATTTTATACCTATATCTATCATATCTAATATGTCTATATTTTATACCTTATCTATTATATCTATTATGTCTATATTTTATACCTATATCTGTTATGTCTATATTTTATACCTTATCTATATCAATTATGGCTATGTTTTATACCTATATCTTTTATATCTATTTTGTCTATACCTTATAACTATTTCAATTATGTCTATATTTTATTCCTATATCTGTTATATCCATTATGTCTATATTTCATACCTATATCTATTATATCTATTTTGTATATATTTTATACCTATATCTATTATATCGATTATGTCTATATCTTATACACATTTCTCTTATATCTATTATATATATTTTATACCCATACCTATTAAATCTATTATGTCTGTATTTCATACCTATATCTCTTATAACCATTATGTCTATATTTTATACCTATATTTATTATGTCGATATTTTATACCTATATCTATTATAATTATTATGTCTATATTTGATACGTATATCTATTATATCTATTATGTCTATATTTTATACCTATTTCTATTATATCTCTTATGTCTATATTTTATACCTATATCTATTATGTCTATATTTCATCCCTTTATCAATTATATCTATTATGTCTATATTTTATACCTATATCTTTTATATCTATTATGTCTGTATTTTATACCTATATCTATTATATATAGTATGTCTATATTTTACACCTATATCTAGTATATCTATTACGCCTATATTTTATACACATCTCTATTATATCTATTATGTTTATATTTTATACCTATATCTGTTATATCTATGTCTATATTTTTTACCGATATCTATTATGTCTATATTTTAATCTATATCGATTATATCTATTATGTCTATAGTTTATACCTATATCTATTATATCTATTATGTGTATATTTCATATCTATATCTATTAAATCTATTATGTCCGTATTTTATACTTATATCAATTATGTCTATATTTTATAGCTATTTCTATTTTATCTATTATGTCTATATTTAATACCTATATCTATTATGTCTATATTTTCTACTTATATCTATTATATCAATTATGTCTATATTTTATATCTATATCGATTATATCTATTATGTCTATATTTTATACCTATATCTATTATATCTATTATGTCTATATTTCATACCTTTACCTATTATATCTATTATGTCTTTATTTTAATCTATATCTATTATATATTATGTCTATATCTTATACATATATCTATTATATCTATTATGTGTATATTTTATACCTATATCGATTATGTATATATTTCATACCTATATTTTTAAACCAGTTATGTCTATATTTATACCTATATCTATTATATCTATTAAGTCTATATTTTATACCTATATCTATTAAATCTATTATGGCTATATTTTATCTATATCTATTGTGTCTATATTTTATACCTATATCTATTATATCTATTATTTCTATATTTTATAACTATTATATCTAATATGTCTATAATTTATACCTATATCTATTATGTCTATATTTTATATCTATATCTATTATACCTATTATGTCTATATTTTATCCCTATATCTATTATATCTATTATTTCTATATTTTTAACTATATCTTTACTATCTCTGTTGTCTATATTTTATACTTATTTCAATTATGTCTATATTGTATTCCGATATCAATTATATATATTATGTGTATATTTTATACCTATATCTATTACATCTATTATGTATATATTTTAGACCTATATATAATATCGATTATGTCTATATCTTATACATATATCTATTATATCTATTATGTTTATATTTTATACCTATATCTATTATATCGATAAGGGCTATATATTATACGTATCTATTATATCTATTATGTCTATATTTCATACCTATATCTATTATATCTATTATGTCTATATCCTATAAATATATCTATTATATTTATTATGTCTATATTTTATACCTATACCTATTATATCTATATGTCATGTGTTTCATACCTATATCTATTACATCTATTAGGTCTATATTTTATACGTATATCTATTATGTCTATATTTTATACCTGTATCTATTATCTTTATTTTATACCTATACCTATTATATCTATTATATTTATATTTATAATTCTATCTATACCTATATTTTATACATCTATGTATTAGATATATATATAATACCTGTATCTACTATGTCTATTATGTCTATGTTTTATACCTGTATCTATTATATCTATTATGTCTATATTTTACCTATAGTTATTATGTCTCTGTTTTATACCTATATCAATTATTTCTATATTTTATATGCATATCTATTATATCTATTATGTCTATATATTATACCTATATCTATAATATCTATTATGTCTGTATTTCATACCTATATCTATTATATCTATTATGTCTATATTTTATACCTATATCTATTATGTCTATTATTTATACCTATATCTATTATATCTATTATTATCTATATTTTATACCTATATCTATTATATCTATTATACCTATATTTTATACCTATATCTATTATGTCTATATTTTATACCTATATCTATTATATCTATTATGTCTATATTTTATACATATATCTCTTATATCTATTATGTCTATATTTTACACCTATATCTATTATGTCTGTATTTTATACCAATATCTATTATATCTCTTATGTCGATATTTTATATCATTATCTATTATATCTATTATGCTTATTTTATTCCTATATCTATTATATCTATTATGTCTATATTTTGTAACTATATCTATTATATCTATTATGTCTGTATATTATACCTATAACTATTATGTCTATATTTTATACCAATATCTATTTTATCTATTATGTCTATATTTTATATCTTTGTCTATTATATCTATTATGTCTATATTTTATACTATATCTATTATGTCTGTATTTTATGCCTATATCAATTACATCCACTATATCTGTATTTTATACCTATATCTATTATATGTATATTTGATACCCTTGTCCACTATATCTATTATCTATCTTTACACCTATATCTATTATATCTATTATGTCTATCTATTATATCTATAATATCTATATTGTATACCTATATCTATTATATCTATATTTTATACCTGTATCTATTATATCTATTATGTCTACGTTTTATACCTATGTCATTATATCAATTATGTCTATATTTTATACCTATATCTATTATATGTATTATCTCGATATTTTATACGTATATCTTTCATATCTATAATGTCTATATTTTATACCTATATATATCATATCTGTTATGTCTATATTTTATACCTATAACTATTACATCTATTATGTCTGTATTTCATACGTATATCTATTATATCTCTTGTCTATATTTTATACCCATATCTATTATATCTGTTATGTTTATATTTCATACCTATATCTATTATATCTATTACCTCTATATTTTATAACTATATCTATTATATTTTATGTCTGTATTTTATACCTATATCTATTATGTCAATATTTTATTCCTATATCTATTATATCTATTATGTGTATATTTTATACATATATCTATTATATCTATTATGTCTAAATATTATACCTATATCTATTATGTATATATTGTATACCTATATCTATTTTAACTATTGTCTATATTTTATAACTATATATTATGTCTATATTTTACCCCATACCAATCGTATCTATTATGTTTATATTTAATAACTATATATTATGTCTATATTTTATATCTATATCAATTATATATACTATGTCTATATTTCATATCTATATCTTTTATGTCTATATTTTACACCTATATCTATTACATCTATTCTGTGTATATTTTATACGTATATGTATTATATCTTTATGCCATATTTTATACCGATATCTATTATGTCTATATTTTTTACCTATATCTATTATATCTATTATGTGTATATATTATACTTATGTCTATTATATCTATTATGTCTATATTTTATACCTATGTCTATTACATCTATTATGTCTAAATATTATACCTATATCTATTATGTGTATATGTTATTCCTATATCTATTATGTCTATATTTTACACCTATGTCCATTATATCTATTATGTCTGTATTTTATAACTATATCTATTGTATCTATTATGTCAATATTTATACCTACATCTATTATGTCTATATTTTGTACCTATATCTATTATATCTATTATGTGTATATTTTATACGGATATCTATTATGTGTATATTTTATACCTATATCTTTTATGTCTATATTTTATATCTATATCTATATCTATTATGACTATATTTTATACCTACATCTATTTTATCTACTATGTCTATATTTACACCTATATCTATTATATCTATTAGGTCTATATTTTATACCCATCTCTATTATATCTATTATGTTTATATTTTATACCTATATCCATTATATCTATGTCTATATTTTACCTATATCTATTTTGTCTATATTTTATACCTATTTCAATTATGTCTAATTTTATTCCTATCTCTATATCTCTATGTCTATATTTTATACCTATATCTATTATATCTGTTATGTCTATATTTTATACCTATATCTATTATATCAATTATGTCCATATTTTACACCTATATCTCTTATATCTATTATGTCTATATTTTATATCTATATCTATTATATCTATTTTGTCTATATTTTATACCAATATCTATTGTATCTATTATGTCTATTTTTATGCCTATATCCATTATATCCACTATATCTATATTTTATACCTCTATCTATTATATCTATATTTGATACCTATATCCATTATATCTATTATATCTGTATCTTATACATATATCTATTATATCTATTGTCTATATTTTATACCTATATCTATTATATCTATTATGTCTATATTTTATACATATATCTATTATATCTATTATATCTATATTTAATACCTATATCTATTATAATTATATTTATACCGATATCTATATATCTATATTTTATAACTTTACATATTATATCTATTATATTTAATTTTATAATTTATCTATTATATCTATATTTTTTACGTATATCTATTATATCTATTGTCTATATTTTATACCTGTATCTATTATATCTATTTTTTATACATATATCTATTATATCTATTACATCGTTATTTTATTCCTATATCTATTTATCTATATTTTATACCACATCTATTATATCATTTATGTCTATATTTTATACCAATATCTATTATATCTATTATGTCTATATTTTTTACCTATGTCTATTACATCTATTTTGTCTATATTTTACCTATGTCTATTATGTCTATATTCATACATATATCTATTATGTGTATAGTTTATACCTATATCTATAACATCTATTATGGTTATATTTTATACCTATATCTATTATATCTATTATGTCTATTTTTTATACCTATATCTCTTATGTCTGTATTTTATAGCTATATCTATTATGTCTTTATTTTATACTTATATCTATGATGTCTATAATGTCTATATTGTATAACTGTATCTATTATATCTATTATGTCTATATTTATACCTATATCTATAATGTGTATATTTTATACCTGTATCTTTTATATCTATTATGTCTATATTTCATAATTATATCTATTATATCTATATTTTTTACCTATATCTATTATACTATTATTTCTAAATATTGTACCTATATCTATTATGTCTATATTTTATAACTATATCTATTATAACTGTTATGTCTGTATGTTATAACTATATCTGTTATAGCTATTATATCTATATTATACATATATATTATATCTATATTTTATACTTATATCTATTTGAACCATATTTTATACCTACATACATTATATCTATGTTTTTTACCTATATCAATTATATCTATTATATTTATTTTTTTTATATCTATTATATATATATTTTATACATATATTATATCTATTGTCTATATTTTATACCAGTATCTATTATATCTATTTTTTATACGTATATCTATTATGTCTACATTTTATACTTATATCTATTATATCTATATTTTATACCTGTATCTATTATATCTATTATGTCTATATTTATACCTATATCAATTATGTCTATATTTTATCTTTATCTATTATGTCTTTATTTTTACCTGTATCTGTCTATATTTATACCTATATCTATTATATCTCTAAGGTCTATATTTATACCTATATCTATTTTAACGATTATGTCTATATTTTAGAAGTATATCTGTTATATCTATTCTGTCTCTATTTTACACCGATATGTATGTCTATATTTGATATATATATAAAATATGTATATATATATATATATTTTAATATATATATCTATATTTTATACCTATATCAATTATGTCGTTGTTTCACACCTATGTCTATTTTATCTATTATATCTATATTTCATACCTATATGTACTATATTTATTAAGTCTATATCTATTTTATCAATTATGTCTATATTTTATACCTATATCTATGTCTGTTATGTCTGCATGTTATATCTATTATATAATTATCTCTATATTTTATACGTCTATATATTATATCTATTATGTCCATAATTTATACCTCTATCAATTATATCTATTATGTCTATATTTTATAACTCTATTATATCTATTATATGTATATTTTATACCTCTGTCTATTATATCTGTTATAGTCTATTATGCCTATATTTTATACCTCTATCTATAATATCTATTATGTCCATATATTTTATACCTCTATTATATCTATTATGTCTATCTTTTATAACCACATCTATTATATCTATTATGTCTATATTTTATACCTATATTTATTATATCTATTGATGTCTATATCAATTATATTCTATTGTCTATATTTTATATCTATATCTATTATATCTACCAGGTCTATATAGTATACCTACATCTATTATACATATTATCTCCATATTGTTATACCTATATATATTAAATCTATTATGTTTATATTTTATACCTATATCTATTATGTCTATATTTTATAACCTTATTTATTATATACATAGTGTGTATATGGCCATACCTATACCTATTATGTGCATATTTATTCCTATATCTATTATGTGTATATTTTATACCAATATCTTTTATATCTATTATGTCTATATTTAAACCTATATCTATTATATCTATATTTTATACCTATATCTATTATGTCTACTCTGTGTATATTTTATACCTATGTCTTTATTAATAATATGTCTATATTTTATACCTATATCTATGATATCTATTATATATAATTTCATACCTATATCTATTATATCTATTATGTCTATATTTTGTTCCTATGTCTATTATATCTATTATGTCTATATTTTATACCTATATCTATTATGTTTATATTTTATACCTCTATTATGTCTATTGTATCTATATTTTATAACTATATCTATTATATCTATATTTCATACCTGTATCTATTATATCTATTATGTCTATATTTTATACCTATATCTCTTATATCTATTATATCTATAGTTTACACCTATATCTATTATTACTATATTTTATACCTATATCCATTGTATCTCTCTTTTATACCTATATCTATTATATCTATTAAGTCTATATTTTATACTATATATATTATATCTATTATGTCTATATTTTATACCTATATCCATTATTACTATTATGTCTATATTTTATAACTATGTCTCTTATACCTATTATGTCTATATTTTATACCTATATCTATTATGTCTATATTTTATACCTCTATCTATTCTATATTATGTCTATATTTTATACTTATCTATTATGTCTATTTTTATACCTATATGTATTATATCTATGATGTCTACATTTTATACCTATATGTATTATATCTTTTATGTCTATAATTTATCCCTATATGTATTATATCTATAATGTCTACATTTTATACCTATATCTATTATACCTGTTATGTGTATATTTTATACCTATATCGATTCTGTCTATATTCATACCTATATCTATTATATCTATTATGTCTATATTTTATACCTATATTTATTATATCTATTATGTCTATATTTTATACCTTTATCTATTATATGTATTATGTGTATATTATATACCTATATCTATTATATCTATTATGTCTATATTTTATACCTATATCTATTACATCTATTATGTCTATATTTTTATATATCTATTATATCTATTATGTCTGTATTTTATATCTATATCTATTATGTCTACATTGTACACCAATACCTTTTAATCAATTATGTCTATATTATAGCTATAGTATTGTATGTGTATTTTATACATATATCTATATATTTATATTTATACCTATATCTATTATCCATTATGTGTGTATTTTATGCCTATATTTATCACATTTATTATGTCTATATTTTATACCTATATATATCATATCTATTATGTCTATATTTTATACCTATATCTATTATGTCTATATTTTATAATTATCTATTACATCTATTATGTCTATATTTTATACCTATATATATTATAACTCTTATATCTATATTTTACACCTATATCTACTATAACTATATTTTATACCTATACTATTGTTTCTCTATTTTATACCTATATCTATTATATCTATTATATTTATTATTTATAATTATACCTATTATATCTATATTTTATTCCTATATCTATTATGTCTGTAATATGTATATTTTATACCTGTATATAGTATATCTTTATTTTATACCTATATGTTTATATCCATTATGTCTGTTTTTATACCTATATCTATCATATATATGTCTATTTTTATAGCTATATATATCATATCTATTATGTCTATATTTTACCTATATCTATTAAGTTTATATTTTATAGCTATATTTATTATCTCTATTATATCTATATTTTATACTTATATCTACTATGTCTATATTTTATACCTATATCTATTGTGTCTATATTTTATACCCCTATCTATTATATCTTTTATGTCTATATTTTGTACCGATATCTATGGTATCTATTATGTCTATATTTTATTCCTATGTCTATTACATCTATTATGTCTATATTTTATACCTATATCTATAATATCTATTATGTCTGTATTTCATACCTATATCTATTATATCTATTATGTCTATATTTTATACCTGTATCTATTATGTCTATATTTTATACCTGTATCTATTATATTTATTATGTCTATATTGTACACCCATATCTCTTATATCTATTATGTCTATATTTTATACCTCTATCTTTTATATCAATTATGTCTACATTTTATTCCTCTCTCTATTATATCTATTAGATCTATATTTATACCTATATCTATTATGTCTATTATGTCTGTGTTTTATACCTATATCTATTATATTATATTGTGTATATTTTACACCTATATCTATATATCTTTTAGGTCTATATTTTATACCTATATCTATTATATCTATTATGTCTATATTTTATACCTATATATTATGACTGTATTTTATACCTAATCTATATGTCTTTATGTTATACCTATATTATTATAATATATATTATAAATAATTTATTTTACCCTATATATTATAATAGATATCTAATATCTATTATATAATATTTATAATATAATAGATATTATTCTATTATGTATATTTAACTATAACTATTATATCTATTTTATCTATATTTCATACCTATATCTATTATCTATTATGTCTATATTTTATAACTATATCTATTATATCTATAGTCTATATTTTATATCTATATCCATTATATATTATGTCTATATTTTATATCTATATCTATTATCTATATTTACACCTACATCTTTGATATCTATTCTGTGTATTTTTATACGTATATATATTATATCTTTATGTGTATATTTCATAACTATATCTATTATATCTATTATGTCTAAATTTTATACCTTTATCTATTATATCTATTATGTCTATATTTTATACCTCTATCTATTATATCTATTATGTCTATATTTTATACCTATATTATTACATCTATTATATCTATTTTTATACCTATATCTATTACATCTTATTTTATCCCATATGTATATCTATTGTGTCTATATTTCATAGCTATATCTGTTACATCTATATTTTACACCTATATATATATCCATTATATCTATATTTTATACCTATATATCTATATTATATATATATTTTACATCTATATATTATATATATATCTCTATTTTATAACTATATCTATCTATTATATCTATATTTTAACCTATATCTATTATATCTATATTTTATATCTATATCTATCATATCTATTATGTGTATATTTTAACTGTCAATTATATCTATTATGTCTATATTTTATACGTATATCTATTATATCTATTATGTCTATATTTTATACCTATATCTATTATATCTATTATGTCTAAATATTATACCTATATCTATTATGTCTATATTTTATACCTATATCTATTATAACTATTATGTCTCTATTTTATCATTATATATTATGTGTATATTTTACACCTATATCTATTATATCTATTTGTCTATATTTTGCCTATATCTATTATATCCACTATATGTATATTTTATACCTATATCTATTATATCTATGTTTGATACCTATCCATTATATCTATTATATCTATGTTTTATACATATATCTATCATATCTATTATGTCTATATTTTATGCCCATTTCTATTATATCTATTATATCTATGATTTATACTTATATCTATTATAACCATATTTTATACCTTTATCCATTATATTTTTTAACTATATCTACTATATCTATTATATTATATTTTAATTAATCTATCTATTATATCTATATTTTATACCTGTATCTATATATCTATTATATCTATATTTATATCTATACCTATTATACTTATATTTATATGTATTTCTATTATATCTATTATGTCTATATTTTATACCTATATCTAATACATCTATATTTTACACCTGTATCTATTAGATCTATTTTGTCTATATTTTATACCTATGTCTATTATATCTATTCTGTCTTATTTTTTACCTTTATCTTTTATATCTATTATGTCTATATTTTATACCTGTATCTATCATATATATTATGTCTATATTTTATACCTGTATCTATTATATCTATATTTTTTACCTATCCTATTATGTCTACATTTTATACCTATATCTATTATGTCGTTTATTTCTATAGTTTACCCCTGTATCTATTTTAACTTTTATGTCAGTATTTTACAACTATACCTATTATGTCTATACTTTATACCTATATCTATTATAACTATTATCTCTATATTGTATAACTAGATCTGTTGTATCTATTCTGTCTATGTTTTACCTGTATCTATTATGTGTATATTTTATACCTATATCTATTATATCTATTATGTCTATATTTTTTACGTATATCTATTATGTCTATAATGTATGCCTATATCTATTATATTATTATGTCTATATTTTATACCTATACCAATTATACCTATTATGTCTATAATTTATACCTATCTCTATATATCTATTATGTGTATATTTCATACCTATATCTACTATATCTATTATGTCTATATTTAATACCTATATCTATTATAACTATGATGTCTATATTTATACCTACATCTATTATGTCTGTATTTTATACCTATATCTATTATATCTTTTATGTCTGTATTTTATACCTACATCTATTATATCTCTTATGTCTATATTTTATCCCTCTATCTATTAAATCTATTATGTTGATATTTTATACCTATATTTATTATATCTATTATGTCTATATTTTATGCCTATGTCTATTAAGTTTATACTGTATACCTATATTTATTGTATCTATTTGTCTATATTTTATATCTATACGTATTATATCTATTATGTCTATATTTTATACCCATATCTATAAGGTCTGTATTTTATACCTGTATCTATTATATCTATTATGTCTATATTTTATACCTATACGTATTTATCTATTATGTCTATATTTTATACCCATATCTATAAGATCTGTATTTTATACCTATATCTTTATATCTATTATGTCCATATTTTATACCTATATCTATTGTACCTCTTATTTCTATATTTTAACCTATATCTATCATATCCTTATGTCTATATTTTATAACTATTCTATTAGTCTATATTTATCAATATCTA
>NW_022143455.1:0-24793 GCF_007565055.1 Rhinopithecus roxellana
ACCATGGGCCTCAATAGGCTCCCAAATATCACTTTGCAGATTCCACCAAAAATGTTAGCAAACTGCTTCTTAAGGCAGAGGTTGTAACTCTGTGAGATGAACTCACAGATCAGAAAGAAGTTTCTCAGAAAGCTTCTTTCACGTTTTGAACGGATGAAATTTCCTTTATCAGCGTAGGCCTCAATGTGATCCAAAGAAGCCCTTCTCAGTTTCCCCAAAGACAGTGTTAATGGACTGCTCCACGAAACATAAGTGTAACTCTGTGAGAGGAATTCACACATCACCAAGAAGTTTCTAAGAAAGCTTCTTTCTAGTTTTCATCTGTGGAAATTTCCTTTGTCACTGTAATGTTCATTGCGCTATGAAGTATCTAATTGCAGATTTCCAGAAAACTGTGCTAACAAACTGATCACTGAAGAGAAACGTGTAACTCTGTGAGTTGCATTCACACATGGCAATGCGTTTCTCAGAAAGCTTCTCTTAGTTATTATGTGAGGATAATTCTTTATCACCATGGGCCCAATAGGCTCCCAAATATCACTTTGCAGATTCCACAAAAAGTGTTAGCAAACTGCTTCTTAGGCAGAGGTTGTAACTCTGTGAGATGAACTCACAGATCAGAAAGAAGTTTCTCAGAAAGCTTCTTTCACGTTTGAACGGATGAAATTTCCTTTATCAGCGTAGGCCTCAATGTGATCCAAAGAAGCCCTTCTCAGTTTCCCCAAAGACAGTGTTAATGGACTGCTCCACGAAACATAAGTGTAACTCTGTGAGATGAATTCACACATCACCAAGAAGTTTCTAAGAAAGCTTCTTTCTAGTTTTCATCTGTGGAATTTCCTTTGTCACTGTAATGTTCATTGCGCTATGAAGTATCTAATTGCAGATTTCCAGAAAACTGTGCTAACAAACTGATCACTGAAGAGAAACGTGTAACTCTGTGAGTTGCATTCACACATGGCAATGCAGTTTCTCAGAAAGCTTCTCTTTAGTTATTATGTGAGGATATTCCTTTATCACCATGGGCCCAATAGGCTCCCAAATATCACTTTGCAGATTCCACGAAAAGTGTTAGCAAACTGCTTCTTGAGGCAGAGGTTGTAACTCTGTGAGATGAACTCACAGATCAGAAAGAAGTTTCTCAGAAAGCTTCTTTCACGTTTTGAACGGATGAAATTTCCTTTATCAGCGTAGGCCTCAATGTGATCCAAAGAAGCCCTTCTCAGATTCCCCAAAGACAGTGTTAATGGACTGCTCCACGAAACATAAGTGTAACTCTGTGAGATGAATTCACACATCACCAAGAAGTTTCTAAGAAAGCTTCTTTCTAGTTTTCATCTGTGGATTTCCTTTGTCACTGTAATGTTCATTGCGCTATGAAGTATCTAATTGCAGATTTCCAGAAAACTGTGCTAACAAACTGATCACTGAAGAGAAACGTGTAACTCTGTGAGTTGCATTCACACATGGCAATGCAGTTTCTCAGAAAGCTTCTCTTTGTTTTATATGTGAGGATATTCCTTTATCACCATGGGCCCCAATAGCTCCCAAATATCACTTTGCAGATTCCACGAAAAGGTGTTAGCAAACTGCTTCTTGAGGCAGAGGTTGTAACTCTGTGAGATGAACTCACAGATCAGAAAGAAGTTTCTCAGAAAGCTTCTTTCACGTTTTGAACGGATGAAATTTCCTTTATCAGCGTAGGCCTCAATGTGATCCAAAGAAGCCCTTCTCAGATTCCCCAAAGACAGTGTTAATGGACTGCTCCACGAAACATAAGTGTAACTCTGTGAGATGAATTCACACATCACCAAGAAGTTTCTAAGAAAGCTTCTTTCTAGTTTTCATCTGTGGAATTTCCTTTGTCACTGTAATGTTCATTGCGCTGTGAAGTATCTAATTGCAGATTTCCAGAAAACTGTGCTAACAAACTGATCACTGAAGAGAAACGTGTAACTCTGTGAGTTGCATTCACACATGGCAATGCAGTTTCTCAGAAAGCTTCTCTTAGTTATTATGTGAGGATAATTCCTTTATCACCATGGGCCTCAATAGGCTCCCAAATATCACTTTGCAGATTCCACCAAAAAGTGTTAGCAAACTGCTTCTTAAGGCAGAGGTTGTAACTCTGTGAGATGAACTCACAGATCAGAAAGAAGTTTCTCAGAAAGCTTCTTTCACGTTTTGAACGGATGAAATTTCCTTTATCAGCGTAGGCCTCAATGTGATCCAAAGAAGCCCTTCTCAGATTCCCAAAGACAGTGTTAATGGACTGCTCCACGAAACATAAGTGTAACTCTGTGAGATGAATTCACACATCACCAAGAAGTTTCTAAGAAAGCTTCTTTCTAGTTTTCATCTGTGGAATTTCCTTTGTCACTGTAATGTTCATTGCGCTGAAGTATCTAATTGCAGATTTCCAGAAAACTGTGCTAACAAACTGATCACTGAAGAGAAACGTGTAACTCTGTGAGTTGCATTCACACATGGCAATGCAGTTTCTCAGAAAGCTTCTCTTAGTTATTATGTGAGGATAATTCCTTTATCACCATGGGCCCAATAGGCTCCCAAATATCACTTTGCAGATTCCACCAAAAAGTGTTAGCAAACTGCTTCTTGGCAGAGGTTGTAACTCTGTGAGATGAACTCACAGATCAGAAAGAACTTTCTCAGAAAGCTTCTTTCACGTTTTGAACGGATGAAATTTCCTTTATCAGCGTAGGCCTCAATGTGATCCAAAGAAGCCCTTCTCAGTTTCCCCAAAGACAGTGTTAATGGACTGCTCCACGAAACATAAGTGTAACTCTGTGAGATGAATTCACACATCACCAAGAAGTTTCTAAGAAAGCTTCTTTCTAGTTTTCATCTGTGGAAATTTCCTTTGTCACTGTAATGTTCATTGCGCTGTGAAGTATCTAATTGCAGATTTCCAGAAAACTGTGCTAACAAACTGATCACTGAAGAGAAACGTGTAACTCTGTGAGTTGCATTCACACATGGCAATGCAGTTTCTCAGAAAGCTTCTCTTTAGTTATTATGTGAGGATAATTCCTTTATCACCATGGGCCCCAATAGGCTCCCAAATATCATTTTGCAGATTACACGAAAACAGTGTTAGCCATCTGCTTCTTTGGGCAGAGGTGGTAACTCTGTGAGATGAACTCACAGATCAGAAAGAAGTTTCTCAGAAAGCTTCTTTCTCATTTTTATTGGAAGATGTTTCCATTGGCCCCATTGTTTTCAAAGGGATCGGGAATATCTGTTCTCAGATTCCACACAAATAGGGCTAGGCCACGGCCCCACGAAATACAGCTGCAACTTAGTGAGTTGAATTCACACATCACAAAGCGGTTTCTCAGAAAGCTTCCCACTTTAGTAAGACGAGGTTATTTGTGGTCTTGGAGCGCCACCGTGTGTCCTATTGCAGATTCTGCGAAAACTCTGCTAGCAAGTTTCTCAGTGGAAACAATGATGGACATCTGTGGGCTGAATTCACCCACAACAAAGAAGTTTCTGAGAAGGCTTCTC
Organism: Rhinopithecus roxellana; assembly: GCF_007565055.1. NCBI lineage: Eukaryota > Metazoa > Chordata > Mammalia > Primates > Cercopithecidae > Rhinopithecus > Rhinopithecus roxellana. The sequence continues at coordinate 3,529 of NW_022143455.1, forward strand.
TGCAGGTTTCTCTGAGGATAGTTCCTTATTCAGCATGCGATTCAACGATATCCAAGACATCACATCTGAGATTCCTCAAAATGAGTGCTAGGAAACTCCCCCGAGAAAGGGTGATAGAACACTGTGAAATGAATTCACATATCACAAAGCAGTTTCGCAGAAAGCTTGGTTCCGCTTTCTCTTGGAGTATATTAGTTTTCTCCTTCTATTCTTCAAAGCTATCTGAAATATCACTTCTCGGAATCCACGGAAACAGTCCTAAGAAACGGCCCCAAAAAACACTGGCGTAACTCTGTGAGTTGCATTCACACATGGCAATGCAGTTTCTCACAAAGCTTCTCTTTAGTTATTATGTGAGGATAATTCCTTTATCACCATGGGCCCAATAGGCTCCCAAATATCACTTTGCAGATTCCAAGAAAAGAGTGTTAGCAAACTGCTTCTTGAGGCAGAGGTTGTAACTCTGTGAGATGAACTCACAGATCAGAAAGAAGTTTCTCAGAAAGCTTCTTTCACGTTTTGAACGGATGAAATTTCCTTTATCAGCGTAGGCCTCAATGTGATCCAAAGAAGCCCTTCTCAGTTTCCCCAAAGACAGTGTTAATGGACTGCTCCACGAAACATAAGTGTAACTCTGTGAGATGAATTCACACATCACCAAGAAGTTTCTAAGAAAGCTTCTTTCTAGTTTTCATCTGTGGAAATTTCCTTTGTCACTGTAATGTTCATTGCGCTGTGAAGTATCTAATTGCAGATTTCCAGAAAACTGTGCTAACAAACTGATCACTGAAGAGAAACGTGTAACAATGTGAGTTGCATTCACACATGGCAATGCAGTTTCTCAGAAAGCTTCTCTTAGTTATTATGTGAGGATAATTCCTTTATCACCATGGGCCTAGGCTCCCAAATATCACTTTGCAGATTCCACCAAAAAAGTGTTAGCAAACTGCTTCTTAAGGCAGAGGTTGTAACTCTGTGAGATGAACTCACAGATCAGAAAGAACTTTCTCAAAAGCTTCTTTCACGTTTTGAACGGATGAAATTTCCTTTATCAGCGTAGGCCTCAATGTGATCCAAAGAAGCCCTTCTCAGTTTCCCCAAAGACAGTGTTAATGGACTGCTCCACGAAACATAAGTGTAACTCTGTGAGATGAATTCACACATCACCAAGAAGTTTCTAAGAAAGCTTCTTTCTAGTTTTCATCTGTGGAAATTTCCTTTGTCACTGTAATGTTCATTGCGCTCTTAAGTATCTAATTGCAGATTTCCAGAAAACTGTGCTAACAAACTGATCACTGAAGAGAAACGTGTAACTCTGTGAGTTGCATTCACACATGGCAATGCAGTTTCTCAGAAAGCTTCTCTTAGTTATTATGTGAGGATAATTCCTTTATCACCATGGGCCTCAATAGGCTCCCAAATATCACTTTGCAGATTCCACCAAAAATGTTAGCAAACTGCTTCTTAAGGCAGAGGTTGTAACTCTGTGAGATGAACTCACAGATCAGAAAGAAGTTTCTCAAAAGCTTCTTTCACGTTTTGAACGGATGAAATTTCCTTTATCAGCGTAGGCCTCAATGTGATCCAAAGAAGCCCTTCTCAGATTCCCCAAAGACAGTGTTAATGGACTGCTCCACGAAACATAAGTGTAACTCTGTGAGATGAATTCACACATCACCAAGAAGTTTCTAAGAAAGCTTCTTTCTAGTTTTCATCTGTGGAAATTTCCTTTGTCACTGTAATGTTCATTGCGCTATGAAGTATCTAATTGCAGATTTCCAGAAAACTGTGCTAACAAACTGATCACTGAAGAGAAACGTATAACTCTGTGAGTTGCATTCACACATGGCAATGCAGTTTCTCAGAAAGCTTCTCTTTAGTTATTATGTGAGGATAATTCCTTTATCACCATGGGCCCCAATAGGCTCCCAAATATCATTTTGCAGATTACACGAACAGAGTGTTAGCCATCTGCTTCTTTGGGCAGAGGTGGTAACTCTGTGAGATGAACTCACAGATCAGAAAGAAGTTTCTCAGAAAGCTTCTTTCTCATTTTTATTGGAAGATGTTTCCATTGGCCCCATTGTTTTCAAAGGGATCGGGAATATCTGTTCTCAGATTCCACACAAATAGGGCTAGGCCACGGCCCCACGAAATACAGCTGCAACTTAGTGAGTTGAATTCACACATCACAAAGCGGTTTCTCAGAAAGCTTCCCACTTTAGTAAGACGAGGTTATTTGTGGTCTTGGAGCGCCACCGTGTGTCCTATTGCAGATTCTGCGAAAACTCTGCTAGCAAGTTTCTCAGTGGAAACAATGATGGACATCTGTGGGCTGAATTCACCCACAACAAAGAAGTTTCTGAGAAGGCTTCTCTGCAGGTTTCTCTGAGGATAGTTCCTTATTCAGCATGCGATTCAACGATATCCAAGACATCACATCTGAGATTCCTCAAAATGAGTGCTAGGAAACTCCCCCGAGAAAGGGTGATAGAACACTGTGAAATGAATTCACATATCACAAAGCAGTTTCGCAGAAAGCTTGGTTCCGCTTTCTCTTGGAGTATATTAGTTTTCTCCTTCTATTCTTCAAAGCTATCTGAAATATCACTTCTCGGGAATCACGGAAAACAGTACCTAAGAAAACGGCCCCAAAAAACACTGGCGGAACTATGTGAGTTGCATTCACACATGGCAATGCAGTTTTCTCACAAAGCTTCTCTTTAGTTATTATGTGAGGATATTCCTTATCACCATGGCCCCCAATAGGCTCCCAAATATCACTTTGCAGATTCCAAGAAAGAGTGTTAGCAAACTGCTTCTTGAGGCCAGAGGTTTGTACTCTGTGAGATGAACTCACAGATCAGAAAGAAGTTTCTCAGAAAGCTTCTTTCACGTTTTGAACGGATGAAATTCCTTTATCAGCGTAGGCCTCAATGTGATCCAAAGAAGCCCTTCTCAGTTTCCCCAAAGACAGTGTTAATGGACTGCTCCACGAAACATAAGTGTAACTCTGTGAGATGAATTCACACATCACCAAGAAGTTTCTAAGAAAGCTTCTTTCTAGTTTTCATCTGTGGAATTTCCTTTGTCACTGTAATGTTCATTGCGCTGTGAAGTATCTAATTGCAGATTTCCAGAAAACTGTGCTAACAAACTGATCACTGAAGAGAACGTGTAACTCTGTGAGTTGCATTCACACATGGCAATGCAGTTTCTCAGAAAGCTTCTCTTAGTTATTATGTGAGGATAATTCCTTTATCACCATGGGCCTCAATAGGCTCCCAAAGATCACTTTGCAGATTCCACCAAAAAAGTGTTAGCAAACTGCTTCTTAAGGCAGAGGTTGTAACTCTGTGAGATGAACTCACAGATCAGAAAAAGTTTCTCAGAAAGCTTCTTTCACGTTTTGAACGGATGAAATTTCCTTTATCAGCGTAGGCCTCAATGTGATCCAAAGAAGCCCTTCTCAGTTTCCCCAAAGACAGTGTTAATGGACTGCTCCACGAAACATAAGTGTAACTCTGTGAGATGAATTCACACATCACCAAGAAGTTTCTAAGAAAGCTTCTTTCTAGTTTTCATCTGTGGAATTTCCTTTGTCACTGTAATGTTCATTGCGCTATGAAGTATCTAATTGCAGATTTCCAGAAAACTGTGCTAACAAACTGATCACTGAAGAGAAACGTGTAACTCTGTGAGTTGCATTCACACATGGCAATGCAGTTTCTCAGAAAGCTTCTCCTTAGTTACTATGTGAGGATAATTCCTTTATCACCATGGGCCTCAATAGGCTCCCAAATATCACTTTGGCAGATTCCACCAAAAAAGTGTTAGCAAACTGCTTCTTAAGGCAGAGGTTGTAACTCTGTGAGATGAACTCACAGATCAGAAAGAAGTTTCTCAGAAAGCTTCTTTCACGTTTTGAACGGATGAAATTTCCTTTACCAGCGTAGGCCTCAATGTGATCCAAAGAAGCCCTTCTCAGTTTCCCCAAAGACAGTGTTAATGGACTGCTCCACGAAACATAAGTGTAACTCTGTGAGATGAATTCACACATCACCAAGGAAGTTTCTAAGAAAGCTTCTTCTAGTTTTCATCTGTGGAAATTCCTTTGTCACTGTAATGTTCATTGCGCTATGAAGTATCTAATTGGCAGATTTCCAGAAAACTGTGCTAACAAACTGATCACTGAAGAGAAACGTGTAACTCTGTGAGTTGCATTCACACATGGCAAGGCAGTTTCTCAGAAAGCTTCTCCTTAGTTATTATGTGAGGATAATTCCTTTATCACCATGGGCCTCAATAGGCTCCCAAATATCACTTGCAGATTCCACCAAAAAAGTGTTAGCAAACGCTTCTTAAGGCAGAGGTTGTAACTCTGTGAGATGAACTCACAGATCAGAAAGAAGTTTCTCAGAAAGCTTCTTCACTTTTTGAACGGATGAAATTTCCTTATCAGCGTAGGCCTCAATGTGATCCAAAGAAGCCCTTCTCAGTTTCCCCAAAGACAGTGTTAATGGACTGCTCCACGAAACATAAGTGTAACTCTGTGAGATGAATTCACACATCACCAAGAAGTTTCTAAGAAAGCTTCTTTCTAGTTTTCATCTGTGGAAATTTCCTTTGTCACTGTAATGTTCATTGCGCTATGAAGTATCTAATTGCAGATTTCCAGAAAACTGTGCTAACAAACTGATCACTGAAGAGAAACGTGTAACTCTGTGAGTTGCATTCACACATGGCAATGCAGTTTCTCAGAAAGCTTCTCTTAGTTATTATGTGAGGATAATTCCTTTATCACCATGGGCCTCAATAGGCTCCCAAATATCACTTTGCAGATTCCACCAAAAAGTGTTAGCAAACTGCTTCTTAAGGCAGAGGTTGTAACTCTGTGAGATGAACTCACAGATCAGAAACAACTTCTCAAAAGCTTCTTTCACGTTTTGAACGGATGAAATTTCCTTTCAGCGTAGGCCTCAATGTGATCCAAAGAAGCCCTTCTCAGTTTCCCCAAAGGACAGTGTTAATGGACTGCTCCACGAAACATAAGTGTAACTCTGTGAGATGAATTCACACATCACCAAGAAGTTTCTAAGAAAGCTTCTTTCTAGTTTCATCTGTGGAAATTTCTTTGTCACTGTAATGTTCCTTGCGCTATGAAGTATCTAATTGCAGATTTCCAGAAAACTGTGCTAACAAACTGATCACTGAAGAGAAACGTGTAACTCTGTGAGTTGCATTCACACATGGCAATGCAGTTTCTCAGAAAGCTTCTCCTTAGTTATTATGTGAGGATAATTCCTTTATCACCATGGGCCTCAATAGGCTCCCAAATATCACTTTGCAGATTCCACCAAAAATTGTTAGCAAACTGCTTCTTAAGGCAGAGGTTGTAACTCTGTGAGATGAACTCACAGGATCAGAAAGAACTTCTCAAAAAGCTTCTTTCACGTTTTGAACGGATGAAATTTCCTTTATCAGCGTAGGCCTCAATGTGATCCAAAGAAGCCCTTCTCAGATTCCCCAAAGACAGTGTTAATGGACTGCTCCACGAAACATAAGTGTAACTCTGTGAGATGAATTCACACATCACCAAGAAGTTTCTAAGAAAGCTTCTTCTAGTTTTCATCTGTGGAAATTTCCTTGTCACTGTAATGTTCATTGCGCTATGAAGTATCTAATTGCAGATTTCCAGAAAACTGTGCTAACAAACTGATCACTGAAGAGAAACGTATAACTCTGTGAGTTGCATTCACACATGGCATGCAGTTTCTCAGAAAGCTTCTCTTTAGTTATTATGTGAGGATAATTCCTTATCACCATGGGCCCCAATAGGCTCCCAAATATCATTTTGCAGATTACACGAACAGAGTGTTAGCCATCTGCTTCTTGGGCAGAGGTGGTAACTCTGTGAGATGAACTCACAGATCAGAAAGAAGTTTCTCAGAAAGCTTCTTTCTCATTTTTATTGGAAGATGTTCCATTGGCCCCATTGTTTTCAAAGGGATCGGGAATATCTGTTCTCAGATTCCACACAAATAGGGCTAGGCCACGGCCCCACGAATACAGCTGCAACTTAGTGAGTTGAATTCACACATCACAAAAGCGGTTTCTCAGAAAGCTTCCCACTTTAGTAAGACGAGGTTATTTGTGGTCTTGGAGCGCCACCAGTGTGTCCTATTGCAGATTCTGCGAAAACTCTGCTAGCAAGTTTCTCAGTGGAAACATGATGGACATCTGTGGGCTGAATTCACCCACAACAAAGAAGTTTCTGAGAAGGCTTCTCTGCAGGTTTCTCTGAGGATAGTTCCTTATTCAGCATGCGATTCAACGATATCCAAGACATCACATCTGAGATTCCTCAAAATGGAGTGCTAGGAAACTCCCCCGAGAAAGGGTGATAGAACACTGTGAAATGAATTCACATATAACAAAGCAGTTTCGCAGAAAGCTTGGTTCCGCTTTCTCTTGGAGTATATTAGTTTTCTCCTTCTATTCTTCAAAGCTATCTGAAATATCACTTCTCGGAATCCACGGAAACAGTCCTAAGAACGGCCCCAAAAAACCTGGCGTAAACTCTGTGAGTTGCATTCACACATGGCATGCAGTTTCTCACAAAGCTTCTCTTTAGTTATTATGTGAGGATAATTCCTTTATCACCATGGGCCCCAATAGGCTCCCAAATATCACTTTGCAGATTCCAAGAAAAGAGTGTTAAGCAAACTGCTTCTTGAGGCAGAGGTTGTAACTCTGTGAGATGAACTCACAGATCAGAAAGAAGTTTCTCAGAAAGCTTCTTTCACGTTTTGAACGGATGAAATTTCCTTTATCAGCGTAGGCCTCATGTGATCCAAGAAGCCCTTCTCAGTTTCCCCAAAGACAGTGTTAATGGACTGCTCCACGAAACATAAGTGTAACTCTGTGAGATGAATTCACACATCACCAAGAAGTTTCTAAGAAAGCTTCTTTCTAGTTTTCATCTGTGGACATTTCCTTTGTCACTGTAATGTTCATTGCGCTGAAGTATCTAATTGCAGATTTCCAGAAAACTGTGCTAACAAACTGATCACTGAAGAGAAACGTGTAACTCTGTGAGTTGCATTCACACATGGCAATGCAGTTTTCAGAAAGCTTCTCCTTAGTTTTATGTGAGGATAATTCCTTTATCACCATGGGCCTCAATAGGCTCCCAAATATCACTTTGCAGATTCCACCAAAAAGTGTTAGCAAACTGCTTCTTAGGCAGAGGTTGTAACTCTGTGAGATGAACTCACAGATCAGAAAGAATTTCTCAGAAAGCTTCTTTCACGTTTTGAACGGATGAAATTTCCTTTATCAGCGTAGGCCTCAATGTGATCCAAAGAAGCCCTTCTCAGTTTCCCCAAAGACAGTGTTAATGGACTGCTCCACGAAACATAAGTGTAACTCTGTGAGATGAATTCACACATCACCAAGAAGTTTCTAAGAAAGCTTCTTTCTAGTTTTCATCTGTGGAAATTTCCTTTGTCACTGTAATGTTTCATTGCGCTGATGAAGTATCTAATTGCAGATTTCCAGAAACTGTGCTAACAAACTGATCACTGAAGAGAAACGTGTAACTCTGTGAGTTGCATTCACACATGGCAATGCAGTTTCTCAGAAGCTTCTCCTTAGTTATTATGTGAGGATAATTCCTTTATCACCATGGGCCTCAATAGGCTCCCAAATATCACTTTGCAGATTCCACCAAAAAGTGTTAGCAAACTGCTTCTAAGGCAGAGGTTGTAACTCTGTGAGATGAACTCACGATCAGAAAGAACTTTCTCAAAAGCTTCTTTCACGTTTTGAACGGATGAAATTTCCTTTATCAGCGTAGGCCTCAATGTGATCCAAAGAAGCCCTTCTCAGATTCCCCAAAGACAGTGTTAAGGACTGCTCCACGAACATAAGTGTAACTCTGTGAGATGAATTCACACATCACCAAGAAGTTTCTAAGAAAGCTTCTTCTAGTTTTCATCTGTGGAAATTTCCTTGTCACTGTAATGTTCATTGCGCTATGAAGTATCTAATTGCAGATTTCCAGAAAACTGTGCTAACAAACTGATCACTGAAGAGAAACGTATAACTCTGTGAGTTGCATTCACACATGGCAATGCAGTTTCTCAGAAAGCTTCTCTTTAGTTTATTATGTGAGGATAATTCCTTTATCAACCATGGGCCCCCAATAGGCTCCCAAATATCATTTTGGCAGATTACACGAACAGAGTGTTAGCCATCTGCTTCTTGGGCAGAGGTGGTAACTCTGTGAGATGAACTCACAGATCAGAAAGAAGTTTCTCAGAAAGCTTCTTTCTCATTTTTATTGGAAGATGTTTCCATTGGCCCCATTGTTTTCAAAGGGATCGGGAATATCTGTTCTCAGATTCCACACAAATAGGGGCTAGGCCACGGCCCCACGAAATACAGCTGCAACTTAGTGAGTTGAATTCACACATCACAAAGCGGTTTCTCAGAAAGCTTCCCACTTTAGTAAGACGAGGTTATTTGTGGTCTTGGAGCGCCACCGTGTGTCCTATTGCAGATTCTGCGAAAACTCTGCTAGCAAGTTTCTCAGTGGAAACAATGATGGACATCTGTGGGCTGAATTCACCCACAACAAAGAAGTTTCTGAGAAGGCTTCTCTGCAGGTTTCTCTGAGGATAGTTCCTTATTCAGCATGCGATTCAACGATATCCAAGACATCACATCTGAGATCCTCAAATGAGTGCTAGGAAACTCCCCCGAGAAAGGGTGATAGAACACTGTGAAATGAATTCACATATCACAAAGCAGTTTCGCAGAAAGCTTGGTTCCGCTTTCTCTTGGAGTATATTAGTTTTCTCCTTCTATTCTTCAAAGCTATCTGAAATATCACTTCTCGGAATCCACGGAAACAGTCCTAAGAAACGGCCCCAAAAAACACTGGCGTAACTCTGTGAGTTGCATTCACACATGGCAATGCAGTTTCTCACAAAGCTTCTCTTTAGTTATTATGTGAGGATAATTCCTTTATCACCATGGGCCCCAATAGGCTCCCAAATATCACTTTGCAGATTCCAAGAAAAGAGTGTTAGCAAACTGCTTCTTGAGGCAGAGGTTGTAACTCTGTGAGATGAACTCACAGATCAGAAAGAAGTTTCTCAGAAAGCTTCTTTCACGTTTTGAACGGATGAAATTCCTTTATCAGCGTAGGCCTCAATGTGATCCAAAGAAGCCCTTCTCAGTTTCCCCAAAGACAGTGTTAATGGACTGCTCCACGAAACATAAGTGTAACTCTGTGAGATGAATTCACACATCACCAAGAAGTTTCTAAGAAAGCTTCTTTCTAGTTTTCATCTGTGGAAATTTCCTTTGTCACTGTAATGTTCATTGCGCTGTGAAGTATCTAATTGCAGATTTCCAGAAAACTGTGCTAACAAACTGATCACTGAAGAGAAACGTGTAACTCTGTGAGTTGCATTCACACATGGCAATGCAGTTTCTCAGAAAGCTTCTCCTTAGTTATTATGTGAGGATAATTCCTTTATCACCATGGGCCTCAATAGGCTCCCAAATATCACTTTGCAGATTCCACCAAAAAAGTGTTAGCAAACTGCTTCTTAAGGCAGAGGTTGTAACTCTGTGAGATGAACTCACAGATCAGAAAGAAGTTCTCAGAAAGCTTCTTTCACGTTTTGAACGGATGAAATTTCCTTTATCAGCGTAGGCCTCAATGTGATCCAAAGAAGCCCTTCTCAGTTTCCCCAAAGACAGTGTTAATGGACTGCTCCACGAAACATAAGTGTAACTCTGTGAGATGAATTCACACATCACCAAGAAGTTTCTAAGAAAGCTTCTTTCTAGTTTTCATCTGTGGAAATTTCCTTTGTCACTGTAATGTTCATTGCGCTATGAAGTATCTAATTGCAGATTTCCAGAAAACTGTGCTAACAAACTGATCACTGAAGAGAAACGTGTAACTCTGTGAGTTGCATTCACACATGGCAATGCAGTTTCTCAGAAAGCTTCTCTTTAGTTATTATGTGAGGATAATTCCTTTATCACCATGGGCCTCAATAGGCTCCCAAATATCACTTTGCAGATTCCACAAAAAAGTGTTAGCAAACTGCTTCTTAAGGCAGAGGTTGTAACTCTGTGAGATGAACTCACAGATCAGAAAGAAGTTTCTCAGAAAGCTTCTTTCACGTTTTGAACGGATGAAATTTCCTTTATCAGCGTAGGCCTCAATGTGATCCAAAGAAGCCCTTCTCAGATTCCCCAAAGACAGTGTTAATGGACTGCTCCACGAAACATAAGTGTAACTCTGTGAGATGAATTCACACATCACCAAGAAGTTTCTAAGAAAGCTTCTTTCTAGTTTTCATCTGTGGAAATTTCCTTTGTCACTGTAATGTTCATTGCGCTGTGAAGTATCTAATTGCAGATTTCCAGAAAACTGTGCTAACAAACTGATCACTGAAGAGAAACGTGTAACTCTGTGAGTTGCATTCACACATGGCAATGCAGTTTCTCAGAAAGCTTCTCCTTAGTTATTATGTGAGGATAATTCCTTTATCACCATGGGCCTCAATAGGCTCCCAAATATCACTTTGCAGATTCCACCAAAAAGTGTTAGCAAACTGCTTCTTAAGGCAGAGGTTGTAACTCTGTGAGATGAACTCACAGATCAGAAAGACTTTCTCAAAAAGCTTCTTTCACGTTTTGAACGGATGAAATTTCCTTTATCAGCGTAGGCCTCAATGTGATCCAAAGAAGCCCTTCTCAGATTCCCCAAAGACAGTGTTAATGGACTGCTCCACGAAACATAAGTGTAACTCTGTGAGATGAATTCACACATCACCAAGAAGTTTCTAAGAAAGCTTCTTTCTAGTTTTCATCTGTGGAAATTTCCTTTGTCACTGTAATGTCATTGCGCTATGAAGTATCTAATTGCAGATTTCCAGAAAACTGTGCTAACAAACTGATCACTGAAGAGAAACGTATAACTCTGTGAGTTGCATTCACACATGGCAATGCAGTTTCTCAGAAAGCTTCTCTTAGTTATTATGTGAGGATAATTCCTTTATCACCATGGGCCCCAATAGGCTCCCCAAATATCATTTTGCAGATTACACGAACAGAGTGTTAGCCATCTGCTTCTTTGGGCAGAGGTGGGTAACTCTGTGAGATGAACTCACAGATCAGAAGCAGTTTCTCAGAAAGCTTCTTTCTCATTTTTATTGGAAGATGTTTCCATTGGCCCCATTGTTTTCAAAGGGATCGGGAATATCTGTCTCAGATTCCACACAAATAGGCTAGGCCACGGCCCCACGAAATACAGCTGCAACTTAGTGAGTTGAATTCACACATCACAAAGCGGTTTCTCAGAAAGCTTCCCACTTTAGTAAGACGAGGTTATTTGTGGTCTTGGAGCGCCACCGTGTGTCCTATTGCAGATTTCTGCGAAAACTCTGCTAAGCAAGTTTCTCAGTGGAAACAATGATGGACATCTGTGGGCTGAATTCACCCACAAACAAAGAAGTTTCTGAGAAGGCTTCTCTGCAGGTTTCTCTGAGGATAGTTCCTTATTCAGCATGCGATTCAACGATATCCAAGACATCACATCTGAGATTCCTCAAAATGAGTGCTAGGAAACTCCCCGAGAAAGGGTGATAGAACACTGTGAAATGAATTCACATATCACAAAGCAGTTTCGCAGAAAGCTTGGTTCCGCTTCTCTTGGAGTATATTAGTTTTCTCCTTCTATTCTTCAAAGCTATCTGAAATATCACTTCTCGGAATCCACGGAAACAGTCCTAAGAAAACGGCCCCAAAAAACACTGGCGTAACTCTGTGAGTTGCATTCACACATGGCAATGCAGTTTCTCACAAAGCTTCTCTTTAGTTATTATGTGAGGATAATTCCTTTATCACCATGGGCCCCAATAGGCTCCCAAATATCACTTTGCAGATTCCAAGAAAAGAGTGTTAGCAAACTGCTTCTTGAGGCAGAGGTTGTAACTCTGTGAGATGAACTCACAGATCAGAAAGAACTTTCTCAGAAAGCTTCTTTCACGTTTTGAACGGATGAAATTTCCTTTATCAGCGTAGGCCTCAATGTGATCCAAAGAAGCCCTTCTCAGTTTCCCCAAAGACAGTGTTAATGGACTGCTCCACGAAACATAAGTGTAACTCTGTGAGATGAATTCACACATCACCAAGAAGTTTCTAAGAAAGCTTCTTTCTAGTTTTCATCTGTGGAAATTTTCTTTGTCACTGTAATGTTCATTGCGCTGTGAAGTATCTAATTGCAGATTTCCAGAAAACTGTGCTAACAAACTGATCACTGAAGAGAAACGTGTAACTCTGTGAGTTGCATTCACACATGGCAATGCAGTTTCTCAGAAAGCTTCTCTTTAGTATTATGTGAGGATAATTCCTTTATCACCATGGGCCTCAATAGGCTCCCAAATATCACTTTGCAGATTCCACCAAAAAGTGTTAGCAAACTGCTTCTTAAGGCAGAGGTTGTAACTCTGTGAGATGAACTCACAGATCAGAAAGAAGTCTTCTCAGAAAGCTTCTTTCACGTTTTGAACGGAATGAAATTTCCTTTATCAGCGTAGGCCTCAATGTGATCCAAAGAAGGCCCTTCTCAGTTTCCCCAAAGACAGTGTTAATGGACTGCTCCACGAAACATAAGTGTAACTCTGTGAGATGAATTCACACATCACCAAGAAGTTTCTAAGAAAGCTTCTTTCTAGTTTTCATCTGTGGAAATTTCCTTTGTCACTGTAATGTTCAATTTGCGCTATGAAGTATCTAATTGCAGATTTCCAGAAAACTGTGCTAACAAACTGATCACTGAAGAGAAACGTATAACTCTGTGAGTTGCATTCACACATGGCAATGCAGTTTCTCAAACAAGCTTCTCTTTAGTTATTATGTGAGGATAATTCCTTTATCACCATGGGCCCCAATAGGCTCCCAAATATCATTTTGCAGATTACACGAACAGAGTGTTAGCCATCTGCTTCTTTGGGCAGGTGGTAACTCTGTGAGATGAACTCACAGATCAGAAAGAAGTTTCTCAGAAAGCTTCTTTCTCATTTTATTGGAAGATGTTTCCATTGGCCCCATTGTTTTCAAAGGGATCGGGAATATCTGTTCTCAGATCCACACAAATAGGGCTAGGCCACGGCCCCACGAAATACAGCTGCAACTTAGTGAGTTGAATTCACACATCACAAAGCGGTTTCTCAGAAAGCTTCCCACTTTAGTAAGACGAGGTTATTTGTGGTCTTGGAGCGCCACCGTGTGTCCTATTGCAGATTCTGCGAAAACTGCTAGCAAGTTTCTCAGTGGAAACAATGATGGACATCTGTGGGCTGAATTCACCCACAACAAAGAAGTTTCTGAGAAGGCTTCTCTGCAGGTTTCTCTGAGGATAGTTCCTTATTCAGCATGCGATTCAACGATATCCAGACATCACATCTGAGATTCCTCAAAATGAGTGCTAGGAACTCCCCCGAGAAAGGGTGATAGAACACTGTGAAATGAATTCACATATCACAAAGCAGTTTCGCAGAAAGCTTGGTTCCGCTTTCTCTGGAGTATATTAGTTTTCTCCTTCTATTCTTCAAAGCTATCTGAAATATCACTTCTCGGAATCCACGGAAACAGTCCTAAGAAACGGCCCCAAAAAACACTGGCGTAACTCTGTGAGTTGCATTCACACATGGCAATGCAGTTTCTCACAAAGCTTCTCTTTAGTTATGTGAGGATAATTCCTTTATCACCATGGGCCCCAATAGGCTCCCAAATATCACTTTGCAGATTCCAAGAAAAGAGTGTTAGCAAACTGCTTCTTGAGGCAGAGGTTGTAACTCTGTGAGATGAACTCACAGATCAGAAAGAAGTTTCTCAGAAAGCTTCTTTCACGTTTTGAACGGATGAAATTTCCTTTATCAGCGTAGGCCTCAATGTGATCCAAAGAAGCCCTTCTCAGTTTCCCCAAAGACATGTTAATACTGCTCCACGAAACATAAGTGTAACTCTGTGAGATGAATTCACACATCACCAAGAAGTTTCTAAGAAAGCTTCTTTCTAGTTTTCATCTGTGGAAATTTCCTTTGTCACTGTAATGTTCATTGCGCTATGAAGTATCTAATTGCAGATTTCCAGAAAACTGTGCTAACAAACTGATCACTGAAGAGAAACGTGTAACTCTGTGAGTTGCATTCACACATGGCAATGCAGTTCTCAGAAAGCTTCTCCTTAGTTATATGTGAGGATTTCCTTTATCACCATGGGCCTCAATAGGCTCCCAAATATCACTTTGCAGATTCCACCAAAAAGTGTTAGCAAACTGCTTCTTAAGGCAGAGGTTGTAACTCTGTGAGATGAACTCACAGAAAGAACTTTCTCAAAAGCTTCTTTCACGTTTTGAACGGATGAAATTTCCTTTATCAGCGTAGGCCTCAATGTGATCCAAAGAAGCCCTTCTCAGTTTCCCAAAGACAGTGTTAATGGACTGCTCCACGAAACATAAGTGTAACTCTGTGAGATGAATTCACACATCACCAAGAATTTCTAAGAAAGCTTCTTTCTAGTTTTCATCTGTGGAAATTTCCTTTGTCACTGTAATGTTCATTGCGCTGTGAAGTATCTAATTGCAGATTTCCAGAAAACTGTGCTAACAAACTGATCACTGAAGAGAAACGTGTAACTCTGTGAGTTGCATTCACACATGGCAATGCAGTTTCTCAGAAAGCTTCTCTTTAGTTATTATGTGAGGATAATTCCTTTATCACCATGGGCCCAATAGGCTCCCAAATATCACTTTGCAGATTCCACCAAAAAGTGTTAGCAAACTGCTTTTAAGGCAGAGGTTGTAACTCTGTGAGATGAACTCACAGATCAGAAAGAAGTTTCTCAGAAAGCTTCTTTCACGTTTTGAACGGATGAAATTTCCTTTATCAGCGTAGGCCTCAATGTGATCCAAAGAAGCCCTTCTCAGTTTCCCCAACAGTGTTAATGGACTGCTCCACGAAACATAAGTGTAACTCTGTGAGATGAATTCACACATCACCAGAAGTTTCTAAGAAAGCTTCTTTCTAGTTTTCATCTGTGGAAATTTCCTTTGTCACTGTAATGTTCATTGCGCTATGAAGTATCTAATTGCAGATTTCCAGAAAACTGTGCTAACAAACTGATCACTGAAGAGAAACGTGTAACTCTGTGAGTTGCATTCACACATGGCAATGCAGTTCTCAAAGCTTCTCTTAGTTATTATGTGAGGATAATTCCTTTATCACCATGGGCCTCAATAGGCTCCCAAATATCACTTTGCAGATTCCACCAAAAAGTGTTAGCAAACTGCTTCTTAAGGCAGAGGTTGTAACTCTGTGAGATGAACTCACAGATCAGAAAGAAGTTTCTCAGAAAGCTTCTTTCACGTTTGAACGGATGAAATTTCCTTTATCAGCGTAGGCCTCAATGTGATCCAAAGAAGCCTTCTCAGATTCCCCAAAGACAGTGTTAAGGACTGCTCCACGAAACATAAGTGTAACTCTGTGAGATGAATTCACACATCACCAAGAAGTTTCTAAGAAAGCTTCTTTCTAGTTTTCATCTGTGGAAATTTCCTTTGTCACTGTAATGTTCATTGCGCTATGAAGTATCTAATTGCAGATTCCAGAGAAAACTGTGCTACAAACTGATCACTGAAGAGAAACGTATAACTCTGTGAGTTGCATTCACACATGGCAATGCAGTTTCTCAGAAAGCTTCTCTTTAGTTATTATGTGAGGATAATTCCTTTATCACCATGGGCCCCAATAGGCTCCCAAATATCATTTTGCATTACACGAACAGAGTGTTAGCCATCTGCTTCTTTGGGCAGAGGTGGTAACTTGTGATGACTGAACAGATCAGAAAGAAGTTTCTCAGAAACTTTTTTTTTTATTGGAGATGTTTCCATTGGCCCCATTGTTTTCAAAGGGATCGGGAATATCTGTTCTCAGATTCCACACAAATAGGGCTAGGCCACGGCCCCACGAAATACAGCTGCAACTTAGTGAGTTGAATTCACACTCACAAAGCGGTTTCTCAGAAAGCTTCCCACTTTAGTAAGACGAGGTTATTTGTGGTCTTGGAGCGCCACCGTGTGTCCTATTGCAGATTCTGCGAAAACTCTGCTAGCAAGTTTCTCAGTGGAAACAATGATGGACATCTGTGGGCTGAATTCACCCACAACAAAGAAGTTTCTGAGAAGGCTTCTCTGCAGGTTTCTCTGAGGATAGTTCCTTATTCAGCATGCGATTCAACGATATCCAAGACATCACATCTGAGATTCCTCAAAATGAGTGCTAGGAAACTCCCCGAGAAAGGGTGATAGAACACTGTGAAATGAATTCACATATCACAAAGCAGTTTCGGAAAGTTGGTTCCGCTTTCTCTTGGAGTTATTAGTTTTCTCCTTCTATTCTTCAAAGCTATCTGAAATATCACTTCTCGGAATCCACGGAAACAGTCCTAAGAAAACGGCCCCAAAAAACACTGGCGTAACTCTGTGAGTTGCATTCACACATGGCAATGCAGTTTCTCACAAAGCTTCTCTTTAGTTATTTGTGAGGATAATTCCTTATCACCATGGGCCCCAATAGGCTCCCAAATATCACTTTGCAGATTCCAAGAAAAGAGTGTTAGCAAACTGCTTCTTGAGGCAGAGGTTGTAACTCTGTGAGATGAACTCACAGATCAGAAAGAAGTTTCTCAGAAAGCTTCTTTCACGTTTTGAACGGATGAAATTTCCTTTATCAGCGTAGGCCTCAATGTGATCCAAAGAAGCCCTTCTCAGTTTCCCCAAAGACAGTGTTAATGGACTGCTCCACGAAACATAAGTGTAACTCTGTGAGATGAATTCACACATCACCAAGAAGTTTCTAAGAAAGCTTCTTTCTAGTTTTCATCTGTGGAAATTTCCTTTGTCACTGTAATGTTCATTGCGCTGTGAAGTATCTAATTGCAGATTTCCAGAAAACTGTGCTAACAAACTGATCACTGAAGAGAAACGTGTAACTCTGTGAGTTGCATTCACACATGGCAATGCAGTTTCTCAGAAAGCTTCTTTAGTATTATGTGAGGAATTCCTTTATCACCATGGGCCTCAATAGGCTCCCAAATATCACTTTGCAGATTCCACCAAAAAGTGTTAGCAAACTGCTTCTTAGGCAGAGGTTGTAACTCTGTGAGATGAACTCACAGATCAGAAAGAAGTTTCTCAGAAAGCTTCTTTCACGTTTTGAACGGATGAAATTTCCTTTATCAGCGTAGGCCTCAATGTGATCCAAAGAAGCCCTTCTCAGTTTCCCCAAAGACAGTGTTAATGGACTGCTCCACGAAACATAAGTGTAACTCTGTGAGATGAATTCACACATCACCAAGAAGTTTCTAAGAAAGCTTCTTTCTAGTTTTCATCTGTGGAATTTCCTTTGTCACTGTAATGTTCATTGCGTGAAGTATCTAATTGCAGATTTCCAGAAAACTGTGCTAACAAACTGATCACTGAAGAGAAACGTGTAACTCTGTGAGTTGCATTCACACATGGCAATGCAGTTTCTCAGAAAGCTTCTCTTAGTTATTATGTGAGGATAATTCCTTTATCACCATGGGCCTCAATAGGCTCCCAAATATCACTTTGCAGATTCCACCAAAAAGTGTTAGCAAACTGCTTCTTAGGCAGAGGTTGTAACTCTGTGAGATGAACTCACAGATCAGAAAGAAGTTTCTCAGAAAGCTTCTTTCACGTTTTGAACGGATGAAATTTCCTTTATCAGCGTAGGCCTCAATGTGATCCAAAGAAGCCCTTCTCAGTTTCCCCAAAGACAGTGTTAATGGACTGCTCCACGAAACATAAGTGTAACTCTGTGAGATGAATTCACACATCACCAAGAAGTTTTCTAAGAAAGCTTCTTTCTAGTTTTCATCTGTGGAAATTTCCTTTGTCACTGTAATGTTCATTGCGCTATGAAGTATCTAATTGCAGATTTCCAGAAAACTGTGCTAACAAACTGATCACTGAAGGAAACGTGTAACTCTGTGAGTTGCATTCACACATGGCAATGCAGTTTCTCAGAAAGCTTCTCTTAGTTATTAGTGAGGATATTCCTTTATCACCATGGGCCCAATAGGCTCCCAAATATCACTTTGCAGATTCCACGAAAAGTGTTAGCAAACTGCTTCTTGAGGCAGAGGTTGTAACTCTGTGAGATGAACTCACAGATCAGAAAGAAGTTTCTCAGAAAGCTTCTTTCACGTTTTGAACGGATGAAATTTCCTTATCAGCGTAGGCCTCAATGTGATCCAAAGAAGCCCTTCTCAGTTTCCCAAAGACAGTGTTAATGGACTGCTCCACGAAACATAAGTGTAACTCTGTGAGATGAATTCACACATCACCAAGAAGTTTCTAAGAAAGCTTCTTTCTAGTTTTCATCTGTGGAAATTTCCTTTGTCACTGTAATGTTCATTGCGCTGTGAAGTATCTAATTGCAGATTTCCAGAAAACTGTGCTAACAAACTGATCACTGAAGAGAAACGTGTAACTCTGTGAGTTGCATTCACAATGGCAATGCAGTTTCTCAGAAAGCTTCTCCTTAGTTATTATGTGAGGAATTCCTTTATCACCATGGGCCTCAATAGGCTCCCAAATATCACTTTGCAGATTCCACCAAAAAGTGTTAGCAAACTGCTTCTTAAGGCAGAGGTTGTAACTCTGTGAGATGAACTCACAGATCAGAAAAAGTTTCTCAGAAAGCTTCTTTCACGTTTTGAACGGATGAAATTTCCTTTATCAGCGTAGGCCTCAATGTGATCCAAAGAAGCCCTTCTCAGATTCCCCAAAGACAGTGTTAATGGACTGCTCCACGAAAATAAGTGTAACTCTGTGAGATGAATTCACACATCACCAAGAAGTTTCTAAGAAAGCTTCTTTCTAGTTTTCATCTGTGGAATTTCCTTTGTCACTGTAATGTTCATTGCGCTATGAAGTATCTAATTGCAGTCCAGAAACTGTGCTAACAAACTGATCACTGAAGAGAAACGTGTAACTCTGTGAGTTGCATTCACACATGGCAATGCAGTTTCTCAGAAAGCTTCTCTTTAGTTATTATGTGAGGATAATTCCTTTATCACCATGGGCCTCAATAGGCTCCCTATCACTTTGCAGATTCCACCAAAAAGTGTTAGCAAACTGCTTCTTAAGGCAGAGGTTGTAACTCTGTGAGATGAACTCACAGATCAGAGAAGTTTCTCAGAAAGCTTCTTTCACGTTTTGAACGGATGAAATTTCCTTTATCAGCGTAGGCCTCAATGTGATCCAAAGAAGCCTTCTCATTCCCCAAAGACAGTGTTAATGGACTGCTCCACGAAACATAAGTGTAACTCTGTGAGATGAATTCACACATCACCAAGAAGTTTCTAAGAAAGCTTCTTTCTAGTTTTCATCTGTGGAATTTCCTTTGTCACTGTAATGTTCATTGCGCTGTGAAGTATCTAATTGCAGATTTCCAGAAAACTGTGCTAACAAACTGATCACTGAAGAGAAACGTGTAACTCTGTGAGTTGCATTCACACATGGCAATGCAGTTTCTCAGAAAGCTTCTCCTTAGTTATTATGTGAGGATAATTCCTTTATCACCATGGGCCTCAATAGGCTCCCAAATATCACTTTGCAGATTCCACCAAAAAGTGTTAGCAAACTGCTTCTTAAGGCAGAGGTTGTAACTCTGTGAGATGAACTCACAGATCAGAAAGAAGTTTCTCAGAAAGCTTCTTTCACGTTTTGAACGGATGAAATTTCCTTATCAGCGTAGGCCTCAATGTGATCCAAAGAAGCCCTTCTCAGTTTCCCCAAAGACAGTGTTAATGGACTGCTCCACGAAACATAAGTGTAACTCTGAGATGATTCACACATCACCAAGAAGTTTCTAAGAAAGCTTCTTTCTAGTTTTCATCTGTGGAAATTTCCTTTGTCACTGTAATGTTCATTGCGCTATGAAGTATCTAATTGCAGATTTCCAGAAAACTGTGCTAACAAACTGATCACTGAAGAGAAACGTGAACTCTGTAGTTGCATTCACACATGGCAATGCGTTTCTCAGAAAGCTTCTCTAGTTATTATGTGAGGATAATTCCTTTATCACCATGGGCCCAATAGGCTCCCAAATATCACTTTGCAGATTCCACAAAAAGAGTGTTAGCAAATGCTTCTGAGGCAGAGGTTGTAACTCTGTGAGATGAACTCACAGATCAGAAAGAAGTTTCTCAGAAAGCTTCTTTCACGTTTTGAACGGATGAAATTTCCTTATCAGCGTAGGCCTCAATGTGATCCAAAGAAGCCCCTTCTCAGTTCCCAAAGACAGTGTAATGGACTGCTCCACGAAACATAAGTGTAACTCTGTGAGATGAATTCACACATCACCAAGAAGTTTCTAAGAAAGCTTCTTTCTAGTTTTCATCTGTGGAAATTTCCTTTGTCACTGTAATGTTCATTGCGCTATGAAGTATCTAATTGCAGATTTCCAGAAAACTGTGCTAACAAACTGATCACTGAAGAGAAACGTGTAACTCTGTGGTGCATTCCACATGGCAATGCAGTTTCTCGAAAGCTTCTCTTAGTTATTATGTGAGGATATTCCATCACCCATGGGCCCCAATAGGCTCCCAAATATCACTTTGCAGATTCCACGAAAAGTGTTAGCAAACTGCTTCTTAAGGCAGAGGTTGTAACTCTGTGAGATGAACTCACAGATCAGAAAGAAGTTCTCAAAAGCTTCTTTCACGTTTGAACGGATGAAATTCCTTTATCAGCGTAGGCCTCAATGTGATCCAAAGAAGCCCTTCTCAGATTCCCCAAAGACAGTGTTAATGGACTGCCCACGAAACATATAGTGTAACTCGTGAGATGAATTCACACATCACCAAGAAGTTTTCTAAAGAAAGCTTCTTTCTAGTTTTCATCTGTGGAAATTTCCTTTGTCACGTATGTCATTGCGCTATGAAGTCTCTATTGCAGATTTCCAGAAAACTGTGCTAACAAACTGATCACTGAAGAGAACGTGTAACTCTGTGAGTTGCATTCACACATGGCAATGCAGTTTCTCAGAAAGCTTCTCTTAGTTATTATGTGAGGATAATTCCTTTATCACCATGGGCCCCAATAGGCTCCCAAATATCACTTTTGCAGATTCCACCAAAAAGTGTT
>NW_022143456.1:0-1475 GCF_007565055.1 Rhinopithecus roxellana
CAGCCGCCGCCACGCCACGCCCCCCCGGCGGCTGGCGGACCCCATCGCCGGGGCGGGGGACCGCCCCCCCGCGATCCGGGGCCGCCAGCCGCCGCCACGCCACGCCCCCCGGCGGCTGGCGGACCCCCATCGCCGGGGGGCGGGGGACCCGCCCCCCCGCGATCCGGGGCCGCCAGCCGCCGCCACGCCACGCCCCCCCGGCGGCTGGCGGACCCCCATCGCCGGGGGCGGGGGACCCCCCCCCGCGATCCGGGGCCGCCGCCGCCCGCCCCACGCCACGCCCCGGCGGCTGGCGGACCCCATCGCCGGGGGGCGGGGGACGCCGCCCCCGCGATCCGGGGCCGCCAGCCGCCGCCACGCCACGCCCCCCCGGCGGCTGGCGGACCCCATCGCCGGGGGGCGGGGGACCCGCCCCCCCGCGATCCGGGGCCGCCAGCCGCCGCCACGCCACGCCCCCCCGGCGGCTGGCGGACCCCCATCGCCGGGGGCGGGGGACCCGCCCCCCGCGATCCGGGGCCGCCAGCCGCCGCCACGCCACGCCCCCCGGCGGCTGGCGGACCCCCATCGCCGGGGGGCGGGGGACCCGCCCCCCCGCGATCCGGGGCCGCCGCCGCCACGCCACGCCCCCCCGGCGGCTGGCGGACCCCCATCGCCGGGGGGCGGGGGACCCGCCCCCCGCGATGGGCCGCCGCCGCCGCCACGCCACGCCCCCCGGCGGCTGGCGGACCCCATCGCCGGGGGGGGGGGACCCGCCCCCCGCGATCCGGGGCCGCCAGCCGCCGCCACGCCACGCCCCCGGCGGCTGGCGGACCCCCATCGCCGGGGGGCGGGGGACCCGCCCCCCCGCGATCGGGGCCGCCAGCCGCCGCCACGCCACGCCCCCCGGCGGCTGGCGGACCCCCATCGGGGGGCGGGGGACCGCCCCCCCGCGATCCGGGGCCGCCAGCCGCCGCCACGCCACGCCCCCCGGCGGCTGGCGGACCCCCATCGCCGGGGGGCGGGGGACCGCCCCCCCGCGATCCGGGGCCGCCAGCCGCCGCCACGCCACGCCCCCCGGCGGCTGGCGGACCCCCATCGCCGGGGGGCGGGGGACCCGCCCCCCGCGATCCGGGGCCGCCAGCCGCCGCCACGCCACGCCCCCCGGCGGCTGGCGGACCCCCATCGCCGGGGGGCGGGGGAGCCGCCCCCCCGCGATCCGGGGCCGCCAGCCGCCGCCAGCACGCCCCCCGGCGGCTGGCGGACCCCCATCGGGGGGGCGGGGGACCCCCCCCGCGATCCGGGGCCGCGCCGCACGCCACGCCCCCCGGCGGCTGGCGGACCCCCAACGCCGGGGGGCGGGGGACCCGCCCCCGCGATCCGGGGCCGCCGGCCGCCGCCACGCCACGCCCCCCGGCGGTGGCGGACCCCCATCGCCGGGGGGGGGGGAGCCGCCCCCCGCGATCCGGGGCCGCCGGCCGCCGCCACGCCACGCCCCC
>NW_022143457.1:0-8548 GCF_007565055.1 Rhinopithecus roxellana
ATATCAACATGAATATTCAAATAATGATATCCGCCATGAATGTTACTTAAATCAATACAAAGTGACGCGGGGAAGAAAATTATGGTTAGTATTAGGGACTAATAATATTGTTCATTAACATTAATATTAATAACTAATACTAAGATTGCATAATCAGGTCCTTAAAATAATGAAAATTTACAATGGTATCCCATTCTTAGTACCATTGAGAATTATTAAAATAGATCATTGATGTGTAACTACATTATTACTCGGAATACCAGGCAGTGTCCACCTACTTGTGGGCCCCAAGACGCTGCCACATCACGACCCCCACGACTGAGGGCCTCAATCGCCGGGGGCGGGGAGACCGCCCCCCCGCGATCCGGGGCCGCCAGCCGCCGCCACGCCACGCCCCCCCGGCGGCTGGCGGACCCCATCGCCGGGGGGCGGGGGACCCGCCCCCACGCGATCCGGCCCCGCCAGCCGCCGCCACGCCACGCCCCCCCGGCGGCTGGCGGACCCCCATCGCCGGGGGGCGGGGGACCCGTCCCCCCGCGATCCGGGGCCGCCAGCCGCCGCCACGCCACCCCCCCCCCCGCGGCTGGCGGACCCCCATCGCCGGGGGCGGGGGATCCGCCCCACCGCGATCCGGGTCCGCCAGCCGCCGCCACGCCCACCCGGCGGCTGGCGGACCCCCATCGCCGGTGGGCGCTGGAGCCTACCCCCGCGATCCAGCGCCGCCAGCCGCCACCACGCCACGTCTATATTGGGAATCATATCGCAATCTTCCTCCTGAAGATTGATTACATTATCCCAGGTGTGTGTCTACTCCCAGCATATTGCCTGTCTATATTCCCTTCTTGGACAGAAATTTGAAGTAATATCATTGGGTGAGTGAACATCTTTTGTGATGTTTTAAGTAGTAACATCCTGCCCCTGGTGGATATCAGCAACAATCAATTAATTATTAATATTAATAAATATATTAAATATTAATGCTAATAATCGATATTAATGATCAGAATAAACTTCGTAAAAATTTATGGTGGATTAAAATATTAACGATTTGGAATGGTAATTAACGTTAATATCACCGTGAATAGTCAAATAGTGATATCCGCCATGAATGTTACTTAAATCAATACAAAGTGATGCGGCGAAGACAATTAATGGTTAGTATTAGGGACTAATAAAATTGTTCATTACATTATATTATAACTAATACTAAGATTGCATAATCAGGTCCTTAAAATAATGAAAATTAACAATGGTATCCCATTCTTAGTACCACTGAGAATTATTAAAATAGATCATTGATGTGTAATAACTATATTATTACTCGGAATACCACAGCAGTGTCCACCTACTTGTGGGCTCCAAGACGCTGCCACATCCGACCCCCACGACTGAGGGCCTCCATCGCCGGGGGGTCGGGTCCCGCCCCCCCGGCTCCGGGGCCGCCAGCCGCCGCCACGCCACGCCCCCCCGGCGGCTGGCGGACCCCCCATCGCCGGGGGGCGGGGGACCCGCCCCCCCGCGATCCGGGGCCGCCAGCCGCCGCCACGCCACCCCCCCGGCGGCTGGCGGACCCCCCGCCGGGGGGCGGGGGACCCGCCCCCCCGCGATCCGGGGCCGCCAGCCGCCGCCGCGCCACGCCCCCCCGGCGGCTGGCGGACCCCCATCGCCGGGGGGCGGGGGACCCGCCCCCCGCGATCCGGGGCCGCCAGCCGCCGCCACGCCACGCCCCCCGGCGGCTGGCGGACCCCCATCGCCGGGGGGCGGGGGACCCGCCCCCCCGCGATCCGGGGCCGCCAGCCGCCGCCACGCCACGCCCCCCCGGCGGCTGGCGGACCCCATCGCCGGGGGGCGGGGGACCCGCCCCCCCGCGATCCGGGGCCGCCAGCCGCCGCCACGCCACGCCCCCCCGGCGGCTGGCGGACCCCCATCGCCGGGGGGCGGGGGACCCGCCCCCCCGCGATCCGGGGCCGCCAGCCGCCGCCACGCCACGCCCCCCCGGCGGCTGGCGGACCCCCATCGCCGGGTGGCGGGGGACCCGGCCCCGCCCCGCGACTCCGGGGGCCGCCAGCCGCCCGCCACGGCCACGGCCCCCCGGGCGGGCTGGGCGGACCCCCCATCGCCGGGGGGCGGAGGGACCCGCCCCCACCGCGATCCGGGGCCGCAAGCCGCCGCCCACGCCACGCCCCCCCGGCGGCTGGCGGACCCCCATTCGCCGGGGGGCTGGGGACCCGCCCCCCAGCGAATCCGGAGGCCCGCACGCCGCCGCACGCACGCCCCCCCCGGCGGCTGGCGGACCCCCATCGCCGGGGGGCGGGGGAACCCCCCCCCCGCGATCGGCGGGCCGCCGCCGCCGCCACGCCCACGCCCCCCCCCCGGCGGCTGGCGGACCCCCAATCGCCGGGGGGCGGGGGACCACGCCCCCCCGCGATCCGGGGGCCGCCAGGCCGCCGCCACGCCACGCCCCCCCGGCGGCTGGCGGACCCCCATCGCCGGGGGGCGGGGGACCCGCCCCCCCGCGATCCGGGGCCGCCAGCCGCCGCCACGCCACGCCCCCCCGGCGGCTGGCGGACCCCCATCGCCGGGGGCGGGGGACCCGCCCCCCGCGATCCGGGGCCGCCAGCCGCCGCCACGCCACGCCCCCCCGGCGGCTGGCGGACCCCCATCGCCGGGGGGCGGGGGACCCGCCCCCCCGCGATCCGGGGCCGCCAGCCGCCGCCACGCCACGCCCCCCCGGCGGCTGGCGGACCCCCATCGCCGGGGGGCGGGGGACCCGCCCCCCCGCGATCCGGGGCCGCCAGCCGCCGCCACGCCACGCCCCCCCGGCGGCTGGCGGACCCCCATCGCCGGGGGGCGGGGGACCCGCCCCCCCGCGATCCGGGGCCGCCAGCCGCCGCCACGCCACGCCCCCCCGGCGGCTGGCGGACCCCCATCGCCGGGGGGCGGGGGACCCGCCCCCCCGCGATCCGGGGCCGCCAGCCGCCGCCACGCCACGCCCCCCCGGCGGCTGGCGGACCCCCATCGCCGGGGGGCGGGGGACCCGCCCCCCCGCGATCCGGGGCCGCCAGCCGCCGCCACGCCACGCCCCCCCGGCGGCTGGCGGACCCCCATCGCCGGGGGCGGGGGACCCGCCCCCCCGCGATCCGGGGCCGCCAGCCGCCGCCACGCCACGCCCCCCCGGCGGCTGGCGGACCCCCATCGCCGGGGGGCGGGGGACCCGCCCCCCCGCGATCCGGGGCCGCCAGCCGCCGCCACGCCACGCCCCCCCGGCGGCTGGCGGACCCCCATCGCCGGGGGGCGGGGGACCCGCCCCCCCGCGATCCGGGGCCGCCAGCCGCCGCCACGCCACGCCCCCCCGGCGGCTGGCGGACCCCCATCGCCGGGGGGCGGGGGACCCGCCCCCCCGCGATCCGGGGCCGCCAGCCGCCGCCACGCCACGCCCCCCCGGCGGCTGGCGGACCCCCATCGCCGGGGGGCGGGGGACCCGCCCCCCCGCGATCCGGGGCCGCCAGCCGCCGCCACGCCACGCCCCCCCGGCGGCTGGCGGACCCCCATCGCCGGGGGGCGGGGGACCCGCCCCCCGCGATCCGGGGCCGCCAGCCGCCGCCACGCCACGCCCCCCCGGCGGCTGGCGGACCCCCATCGCCGGGGGGCGGGGGACCCGCCCCCCCGCGATCCGGGGCCGCCAGCCGCCGCCACGCCACGCCCCCCCGGCGGCTGGCGGACCCCCATCGCCGGGGGCGGGGGACCCGCCCCCCCGCGATCCGGGGCCGCCAGCCGCCGCCACGCCACGCCCCCCCGCGGCTGGCGGACCCCCATCGCCGGGGGGCGGGGGACCCGCCCCCCCGCGATCCGGGGCCGCCAGCCGCCGCCACGCCAACGCCCCCCCGGCGGCTGGCGGACCCCCATCGCCGGGGGCGGGGGACCCGCCCCCCCGCGATCCGGGGCCGCCAGCCGCCGCCACGCCACGCCCCCCCGGCGGCTGGCGGACCCCCATCGCCGGGGGCGGGGGACCCGCCCCCCCGCGATCCGGGGCCGCCAGCCGCCGCCACGCCACGTCTATATTGGGAATCATATCGCAATCTTCCTCCTGAAGATAGATTACATTATCCCAGGTGTGTGTCTACTCCCAGCAATATTGCCTGTCTATATTCCCTTCTTGGACAGAAATTTGACGAAATATCATTGGGTGAGTGAACATCTTTTGTGATGTTTTAAGTAGTAACATCTTGTCCCTGGTAGATATCAGCAACAATCAATTAATTATTAATATTAATAAATATATGAAATATTAATGCTAATAATCGATATTAATGATCAGAATAAACTTCGTAAAAATTTATGGTGGATTAAAATATTAACGATTTGGAATGGTAATTAATATTAATATCAACATGAATATTCAAATAATGATATCCGCCATGAATGTTACTTAAATCAATACAAAGTGACGCGGGGAAGAAAATTATGGTTAGTATTAGGGACTAATAATATTGTTCATTAACATTAATATTAATAACTAATACTAAGATTGCATAATCAGGTCCTTAAAATAATGAAAATTTACAATGGTATCCCATTCTTAGTACCATTGAGAATTATTAAAATAGATCATTGATGTGTAATAACTACATTATTACTCGGAATACCACAGGCAGTGTCCACCTACTTGTGGGCCCCAAGACGCTGCCACATCACGACCCCCACGACTGAGGGCCTCAATCGCCGGGGGCGGGGAGACCGCCCCCCCGCGATCCGGGGCCGCCAGCCGCCGCCACGCCACGCCCCCCCGGCGGCTGGCGGACCCCCATCGCCGGGGGGCGGGGGACCCGCCCCCACGCGATCCGGCCCCGCCAGCCGCCGCCACGCCACGCCCCCCCGGCGGCTGGCGGACCCCCATCGCCGGGGGGCGGGGGACCCGTCCCCCCGCGATCCGGGGCCGCCAGCCGCCGCCACGCCACCCCCCCCCCGCGGCTGGCGGACCCCCATCGCCGGGGGCGGGGGATCCGCCCCACCGCGATCCGGGTCCGCCAGCCGCCGCCACGCCCACCCGGCGGCTGGCGGACCCCCATCGCCGGTGGGCGCTGGAGCCGACCCCCCGCGATCCAGCGCCGCCAGCCGCCACCACGCCACGTCTATATTGGGAATCATATCGCAATCTTCCTCCTGAAGATTGATTACATTATCCCAGGTGTGTGTCTACTCCCAGCATATTGCCTGTCTATATTCCCTTCTTGGACAGAAATTTGAAGTAATATCATTGGGTGAGTGAACATCTTTTGTGATGTTTTAAGTAGTAACATCCTGCCCCTGGTGGATATCAGCAACAATCAATTAATTATTAATATTAATAAATATATTAAATATTAATGCTAATAATCGATATTAATGATCAGAATAAACTTCGTAAAAATTTATGGTGGATTAAAATATTAACGATTTGGAATGGTAATTAACGTTAATATCACCGTGAATATTCAAATAGTGATATCCGCCATGAATGTTACTTAAATCAATACAAAGTGATGCGGCGAAGAAAATTATGGTTAGTATTAGGGACTAATAAAATTGTTCATTAACATTAATATTAATAACTAATACTAAGATTGCATAATCAGGTCCTTAAAATAATGAAAATTAACAATGGTATCCCATTCTTAGTACCATTGAGAATTATTAAAATAGATCATTGATGTGTAATAACTATATTATTACTCGGAATACCACAGGCAGTGTCCACCTACTTGTGGGCTCCAAGACGCTGCCACATCACGACCCCCACGACTGAGGGCCTCCATCGCCGGGGGGCGGGGTCCCGCCCCCCCGCGATCCGGGGCCGCCAGCCGCCGCCACGCCACGCCCCCCCGGCGGCTGGCGGACCCCCATCGCCGGGGGGCGGGGGACCCGCCCCCCCGCGATCCGGGGCCGCCAGCCGCCGCCACGCCACCCCCCGCCGGCGGCTGGCGGACCCCCATCGCCGGGGGGCGGGGGACCCGCCCCCCCGCGATCCGGGGCCGCCAGCCGCCGCCACGCCACGCCCCCCCGGCGGCTGGCGGACCCCCATCGCCGGGGGGCGGGGGACCCGCCCCCCCGCGATCCGGGGCCGCCAGCCGCCGCCACGCCACGCCCCCCGGCGGCTGGCGGACCCCCATCGCCGGGGGGCGGGGGACCCGCCCCCCCGCGATCCGGGGCCGCCAGCCGCCGCCACGCCACGCCCCCCCGGCGGCTGGCGGACCCCCATCGCCGGGGGGCGGGGGACCCGCCCCCCCGCGATCCGGGGCCGCCAGCCGCCGCCACGCCACGCCCCCCCGGCGGCTGGCGGACCCCCATCGCCGGGGGGCGGGGGACCCGCCCCCCCGCGATCCGGGGCCGCCAGCCGCCGCCACGCCACGCCCCCCCGGCGGCTGGCGGACCCCCATCGCCGGGGGGCGGGGGACCCGCCCCCCCGCGATCCGGGGCCGCCAGCCGCCGCCACGCCACGCCCCCCCGGCGGCTGGCGGACCCCATCGCCGGGGGGCGGGGGACCCGCCCCCCCGCGATCCGGGGCCGCCAGCCGCCGCCACGCCACGCCCCCCCGGCGGCTGGCGGACCCCCATCGCCGGGGGGCGGGGGACCCGCCCCCCCGCGATCCGGGGCCGCCAGCCGCCGCCACGCCACGCCCCCCCGGCGGCTGGCGGACCCCCATCGCCGGGGGGCGGGGGACCCGCCCCCCCGCGATCCGGGGCCGCCAGCCGCCGCCACGCCACGCCCCCCCGGCGGCTGGCGGACCCCCATCGCCGGGGGGCGGGGGACCCGCCCCCCCGCGATCCGGGGCCGCCAGCCGCCGCCACGCCACGCCCCCCCGGCGGCTGGCGGACCCCCATCGCCGGGGGGCGGGGGACCCGCCCCCCCGCGATCCGGGGCCGCCAGCCGCCGCCACGCCACGCCCCCCGGCGGCTGGCGGACCCCCATCGCCGGGGGGCGGGGGACCCGCCCCCCGCGATCCGGGGCCGCCAGCCGCCGCCACGCCACGCCCCCCCGGCGGCTGGCGGACCCCCATCGCCGGGGGGCGGGGGACCCGCCCCCCCGCGATCCGGGGCCGCCAGCCGCCGCCACGCCACGCCCCCCCGGCGGCTGGCGGACCCCCATCGCCGGGGGGCGGGGGACCGCCCCCCCGCGATCCGGGGCCGCCAGCCGCCGCCACGCCACGCCCCCCCCGGCGGCTGGCGGACCCCCATCGCCGGGGGGCGGGGGACCCGCCCCCCCGCGATCCGGGGCCGCCAGCCGCCGCCACGCCACGCCCCCCCGGCGGCTGGCGGACCCCCATCGCCGGGGGGCGGGGGACCCGCCCCCCCGCGATCCGGGGCCGCCAGCCGCCGCCACGCCACGCCCCCCCGGCGGCTGGCGGACCCCCATCGCCGGGGGGCGGGGGACCCGCCCCCCCGCGATCCGGGGCCGCCAGCCGCCGCCACGCCACGCCCCCCCGGCGGCTGGCGGACCCCCATCGCCGGGGGGCGGGGGACCCGCCCCCCCGCGATCCGGGGCCGCCAGCCGCCGCCACGCCACGCCCCCCCGGCGGCTGGCGGACCCCCATCGCCGGGGGGCGGGGGACCCGCCCCCCCGCGATCCGGGGCCGCCAGCCGCCGCCACGCCACGCCCCCCCGGCGGCTGGCGGACCCCCATCGCCGGGGGGCGGGGGACCCGCCCCCCGCGATCCGGGGCCGCCAGCCGCCGCCACGCCACGCCCCCCCGGCGGCTGGCGGACCCCCATCGCCGGGGGGCGGGGGACCCGCCCCCCGCGATCCGGGGCCGCCAGCCGCCGCCACGCCACGCCCCCCCGGCGGCTGGCGGACCCCCATCGCCGGGGGGCGGGGGACCCGCCCCCCCGCGATCCGGGGGCCGCCAGCCGCCGCCACGCCACGCCCCCCCGGCGGCTGGCGGACCCCCATCGCCGGGGGGCGGGGGACCCGCCCCCCCGCGATCCGGGGCCGCCAGCCGCCGCCACGCCACGCCCCCCCGGCGGCTGGCGGAACCCCCATCGCGGGGGGCGGGGGACCCCGCCCCCCGCGATCCGGGGCCGCCAGCCGCCGCCACGCCACGCCCCCCCGGCGGCTGGCGGACCCCCATCGCCGGGGGGCGGGGGACCCGCCCCCCCGCGATCCGGGGCCGCCAGCCGCCGCCACGCCACGCCCCCCGGCGGCTGGCGGACCCCCATCGCCGGGGGGCGGGGGACCCGCCCCCCGCGATCCGGGGCCGCCAGCCGCCGCCACGCCACGCCCCCCCGGCGGCTGGCGGACCCCCATCGCCGGGGGGCGGGGGACCCGCCCCCCCGCGATCCGGGGCCGCCAGCCGCCGCCACGCCACGCCCCCCGGCGCTGGCGGACCCCCATCGCCGGGGGGCGGGGACCCGCCCCCCCGATCCGGGGCCGCCAGCCGCCGCCACGCCACGCCCCCCCGGCGGCTGGCGGACCCCCATCGCCGGGGGGCGGGGGACCCGCCCCCCGCGATCCGGGCCGCCAGCCGCCGCCACGCCACGCCCCCCGGCGGCTGGCGGACCCCCATCGCCGGGGGG
>NW_022143458.1:5000-7500 GCF_007565055.1 Rhinopithecus roxellana
CTCGGAAACGCCCCCTGGCGGCATAGGGTTTGGGTTAGGGTTAGGGTTAGGGTTAGGGTTAGGGTTAGGGTTAGGGTTAGGGTGAGGGTGAGTGTCAGGGTTCGGCCCCGCCCACCGCCCGGGACA
This sequence comes from Rhinopithecus roxellana, assembly GCF_007565055.1. NCBI lineage: Eukaryota > Metazoa > Chordata > Mammalia > Primates > Cercopithecidae > Rhinopithecus > Rhinopithecus roxellana. The sequence continues at coordinate 5,127 of NW_022143458.1, forward strand.
TGCCACGCCCCCGTCCCGCCCCCAGCCGCCTCCTGGCCACGCCCCCCCGGCGTGCGGGGGCCCCGGCCGGCGGCGCGCGACTTACCTTCCGCGAAGCGGTTCCCGGCGGCCGCTAGGCCGCGCCCAGCGCCATTTTTTCGCCCTCGGGCCGCCCGGAAACGCCCCCTGGCGGCATAGGGTTTGGGTTAGGGTTAGGGTTAGGGTTAGGGTTAGGTTAGGGTTAGGGTTAGGGTTAGTGTTAGGGTTAGGTGGGTTAGGGTTAGGCTTAGGTTTAGGGTTAGGGTTAGGGTTAGGGTTAGGGTAGGGTTAGGGGTTAGGGTAGGGTTAGGGTTAGGGTTAGGGTTTAGGGTTAGGGTTAGGGTTAGGTTAGTTAGGGTTAGGGTTAGGCTAGGGTTAGGGTTAGGGTTAGGGTTAGGGGGCTAGGGTTAGGGTTAGGGTTAGGGTTAGGGTTAGGGTTAGGGTTAGGGCTAGGGTTAGGGTTAGGGCTAGGGCTAGGGCTAGGGTTAGGGTTAGGGTTAGGGTTAGGGTTAGGGTTAGGGTTAGGGCTAGGGCTAGGGTTAGGGTTAGGGTTAGGGTTAGGGTTAGGGCTAGGGCTAGGGTTAGGGTTGGGTTAGGGTTAGGGTTAGGGTTAGGGTTAGGGTGAGTGTCAGGGTTCGGCCCCGCCCACCGCCCGGGACATGCCACGCCCCCGTCCCGCCCCCAGCCGCCTCCTGGCCACGCCCCCCCGGCGGGCGGGGGCCCCGGCCGGCGGCGCGCGACTTACCTTCCGCGAAGCGGTTCCCGGCGGCCGCTAGGCCCGCGCCCAGCGCCATTTTTTCGCCCTCGGGCCGCTCGGAAACGCCCCCTGGCGGCATAGGGTTTGGGTTAGGGTTAGGGTTAGGGTTAGGGTTAGGTAGGGTTAGTGTTAGGGTTAGGGTTAGGGTTAGGGTGAGTAGTTGAGTGTCAGGGTTCGGCCCCCGCACCGCCCGGGACATGCCACGCCCCCGTCCCGCCCCCAGCCGCCTCCTGGCCACGCCCCCCCGGCGGGCGGGGGCCCCGGCCGGCGGCCGCGACTTACCTTCCGCGAAGCGTTTCCCGGCGGCCGCTAGGCCCGCGCCCAGCGCCTTTTCTTCGCCCTCGGGCCGCTCGGAAACGCCCCCTGCGGCATAGGGGTTGGGTTAGGGTTAGGGTTAGGGTTAGGTTAGGGTTAGTGTTAGGGGTTAGGGTTAGGGTTAGGTGTTAGGGGTTAGGGTGAGTGTCAGGGTTCGGCCCCGCCCACCGCCCGGGACATGCCACGCCCCCGTCCCCCCCAGCCGCCTCCTGGCCACGCCCCCCCGGCGGGCGGGGGCCCCGGCCGGCGGCGCGCGACTTACCTTCCGCGAAGCGGTTCCCGGCGGCGCTAGGCCCGCGCCCAGCGCCATTTTTTCGCCCTCGGGCCGCTCGGAACGCCCCCTGGCGGCATAGGGTTTGGGTTAGGGTTAGGGTTAGGGTTAGGGTGTAGGGTTAGGGTAGGTAGGGTGAGTGTCAGGGTTCGGCCCGCCCACACGGCCGGGACATGCCACGCCCCCGTCCCGCCCCCAGCCGCCTCCTGGCCACGCCCCCCCCGGCGGGCGGGGGCCCGGCCGGCGGCGCGCGACTTACCTTCCGCGAAGCGGTTCCCGGCGGCCGCTAGGCCCGCCGCCCAGCGCCATTTTTCGCCCTCGGGCCGCTCGGAAACGCCCCCTGGCGGCATAGGGTTTGGGTTAGGGTTAGGTTTAGGGTTAGGGTTAGGGTTAGGGTTAGGGTTAGGGTTAGGGTTAGGGTAGGGTAGGGGTGAGTGTCAGGGTTCGGCCCCGCCCACCGCCCGGGACAATGCCACGGCCCCCGTCCCGCCCCCAGCCGCCTCCTGGCCACGCCCCCCCGGCGGGGCGGGGGCCCCCGGCCGGCGGCGCGCGACTTACCTTCCGCGAAGCGGTTCCCGGCGGCCGCTAGGCCCGCGCCCAGCGCCATTTTTTTCGCCCTCGGGCCGCTCGGAAACGCCCCCTGGCGGCATAGGGTTTGGGTTAGGGTTAGGGTTAGGGTTAGGGTTAGGGTTAGTGTTAGGGTTAGGGTTAGGGTTAGGGTTAGGGTTAGGGTGAGTGTCAGGGTTCGGCCCCGCCCACCGCCCGGGACCTGCCACGCCCCCGTCCCGCCCCCAGCCGCCTCCTGGCCACGCCCCCCCCGGCGGGCGGGGGCCCCGGCCGGCGGCGCGCGACTTACCTTCCGCGAAGCGGTTCCCGGCGGCCGCTAGGGCCCGCGCCCAGCGCCATTTTTTCGCCCTCGGGCCGCTCGGAAACGCCCCCTGGCGGCATAGGGTTTGGGTTAGGGTTAGGGTTAGGGTTAGGGTTAGGGTTAGTGTTAGGGTTAGGGTTAGGGT
>NW_022143458.1:12500-14913 GCF_007565055.1 Rhinopithecus roxellana
GCCATTTTTTCGCCCTCGGGCCGCTCGGAAACGCCCCCTGGCGGCATAGGGTTTGGGTTAGGGTTAGGTAGGGTTAGGGTTAGGGTTAGTGGTTGGTTCGGGTTAGGGTTAGGGTTAGGGTTAGGGTGAGTGTCAGGGTTCGGCCCCGCCCACCGCCCGGGACATGCCACGCCCCCGTCCCGCCCCCAGCCGCCTCCTGGCCACGCCCCCCCGGCGGGCGGGGGCCCCGGCCGGCGGCGCGCGACTTACCTTCCGCGAAGCGGTTCCCGGCGGCCGCTAGGCCCGCGCCCAGCGGCATTTTTTTCGCCCTCGGGCCGCTCGGAAACGCCCCCTGGCGGCATAGGGTTTGGGTTAGGGTTAGGGTTAGGGTTAGGGTTAGGGTTAGTGTTAGGGTTAGGGTTAGGGTTAGGGTTAGGGTTAGGGTGAGTGTCAGGGTTCGGCCCCGCCCACCGCCCGGGACATGCCACGCCCCCGTCCCGCCCCCAGCCGCCTCCTGGCCACGCCCCCCCCGGCGGGCGGGGGCCCCGGCCGGCGGCGCGCGACTTACCTTCCGCGAAGCGGTTCCCGGCGGCCGCTAGGCCCGCGCCCAGCGCCATTTTTTCGCCCTCGGGCCGCTCGGAAACGCCCCCTGGCGGCATAGGGTTGGGTTAGGGTTAGGGTTAGGTTAGGGTTAGGGTTAGGGTTAGGGTTAGGGTGAGGGTGAGTGTCAGGGTTCCCCGCCCACCGCCCGGGACATGGCACGCCCCCGTCCCGCCCCAGCCGCCTCCTGGCCACGCCCCCCGGCGGGCGGGGGCCCCGGCGGCGGCGCGCGACTTACCTTCCGCGAAGCGGTTCCCGGCGGCGCTAGGCCCGCGCCCAGCGCCATTTTTTCGCCCTCGGGCCGCCCGGAAACGCCCCCTGGCGGCATAGGGTTTGGGTTAGGGTTAGGGTTAGGGTTAGGGTTAGTGTTAGGGTTAGGGTTAGGGTTAGGGTTAGGGTTAGGGTTAGGGTTAGGGTTAGGGTTAGGGTTAGGGTTAGGGTTAGGGTTAGGGTTAGGGTTAGGGGTTAGGTTAGGGTTAGGGTTAGGGTTAGGGTTAGGGTTAGGGTTAGGTTAGGGTTAGGGTTAGGGTTAGGGTTAGGCTCGGGTTAGGGTTGGGTTAGGGTTAGGGCTAGGGTTAGGGTTAGGGTTAGGGTTAGGGTTAGGGTTAGGGTTAGGGCTAGGGTTAGGGTTAGGGCTAGGGCTAGGGCTAGGGTTAGGGTTAGGGTTAGGGTTAGGGTTAGGGTTAGGGTTAGGGCTAGGGCTAGGGTTAGGGTTAGGGTTAGGGTTAGGGTTAGGGCTAGGGCTAGGGTTAGGGTGGGTTAGGGTTAGGGTTAGGTTAGGGTTAGGGTGAGTGTCAGGGTTCGGCCCCGCCCACCGCCCGGGACATGCCACGCCCCCGTCCCGCCCCCAGCCGCCTCCTGGCCACGCCCCCCGGGGGCGGGGGGCCCCGGCCGGCGGCGCGCGACTTACCTTCCGCGAAGCGGTTCCCGGCGGCCGCTAGGCCCGCGCCCAGCGCCATTTTTTCGCCCTCGGGCCGCTCGGAACGCCCCCTGGCGGCATAGGGTTTGGGTTAGGGTTAGGGTTAGGGTTAGGGTTAGGGTTAGTGTTAGGGTTAGGGTTAGGGTTAGGGTTAGGGTTAGGGTGAGTGTCAGGGTTCGGCCCCGCCCCCGCCCGGGACATGCCACGCCCCCGTCCCGCCCCCAGCCGCCTCCTGGCCACGCCCCCCCGGGGGCGGGGGGCCCCGGCCGGCGGCGCGCGACTTACCTTCCGCGAAGCGGTTCCCGGCGGCCGCTAGGCCCGCGCCCAGCGCCATTTTTTCGCCCTCGGGCCGCTCGGAAACGCCCCCTGGCGGCATAGGGTTTGGGTTAGGGTAGGGTTAGGGTTAGGGTTAGGGTTTTGGGTTAGTGTTAGGGTGAGTGGGTCAGGTTCGGCCCCGCCCACCGCCCGGGACATGCCACGCCCCCGTCCCGCCCAGGCGCCTCCTGGCCACGCCCCCCCGGCGGGCGGGGGCCCCGGCCGGCGGCGCGCGCGACTTACCTTCCGCGAAGCGGTTCCCGGCGGCCGCTAGGCCCGCGCCAGCGCCATTTTTTCGCCCTCGGGCCGCTCGGAAACGCCCCCTGGCGGCATAGGGTTTGGTAGGGTGTAGGGTTAGGGTAGGGTTAGGGTTAGGGTTAGTGTAGGGTAGGGTTAGGGTTAGGGTTAGGGTTAGGGTTAGGGTGAGTGTCAGGGTTCGGCCCCGCCCACCGCCCGGGACATGCCACGCCCCGTCCCGCCCCCAGCCGCCTCCTGGCCAGCCCCCCCGGCGGGCGGGGGCCCCGCCGTCGGGCGCGCGCGACTTACTTCCGCGAAGCGTTCCCGGCGGCCGCTAGGCCCGCGCCCAGCGCCATTTTTCGC
>NW_022143459.1:0-30505 GCF_007565055.1 Rhinopithecus roxellana
CACTTTGGAGGCCGAGTAGGCAGATCATTTGAGGTCAGGAGTTTGAGACCAGCCTGGCCAACATGGTGAAACCCTGTCTCTACTAAAAATACAAAAATTAGCCGGGCCTGGTGGCACGAACCTATAATCCTGGCTAGTCGGGACGCTGATGCAGGAGAATCGCTTGAACCTGGGAGGTGCGGGTTGCAGTGAGCTGACATTGCGCCATTGCACTTCAGCCTGTGTGACAGAGCAAGACTCCGTCTCAAAATAAAGACGGGAGTTTATTATTTATTATTTACTTTTAGAGATGAGTGTCCGCCTGTCACTCATCCTGGAGTGCTGTGGTATAATCATAGCTCACTGCAGCCTCAAACTCCTGGTCTCAAGTGATCCTCCCACCTCTGCCTCTCACGTAGCTGGCACTACAGGCATGTGCCCCTGCACCCGGCTAATTTTCTTATTTTTGTAGAAATGGGGGATTGGCTATGTTGCCTAGGCTGGTCTCAAGCACCAAGACAAGCGTATTTATTTATTATTTAAAACATTTTTAAAACAGACATGGGGTCTTCTTACATTGCCCAGGCTGGTCTTGAACTCCTGACCTCAAGCGATCCTCCTGGCTTGGACTCCCAAAGTGCTGAGATTATAGCATGAGCCACCGCACTCAGCAAGACATGAGTTTATTAAGAAATATCAGCTGGGCACGGTGGCTCATGCCGTAATTCTAGCACTTTGGGAGGCCGAGGTAGGTGGATTGCCTGAGACCAGCCGGGCAACTCGGTGAAACCCCATCTCTACTAAAGTAGAAAATTAGTTGGGCGTGGCGGTGTGTGCCTGTAATCTCAGCTACTTGAAAGGCTGAGACAGGAGAATTGCTTGAACCCACGAGACGGAGGTTGCAGTGAGCCGAGATTGCGCCATTGCACTCCAGCCTGGGTGACAGAGCAAGACTCCATCTCAAAAAAACAAAAAACAAAAAAAAAAGAAAAAGAAAAAGAAAATAAAAAAAGAAATATCTACAGCTGCAGGACTCACAGGGAGACCTGAAGAGGGAGACTCTAGACTGTGCTTCCACACAGGTTCCTAAGTGCACTCAGAAATGGCCACCAAGGGAGTGACAGCCACTACCAAAACCAGGGACCACTGTGCCAGATGGTCACTGCCCCAGCTGTCAGCAGCAGGCCAGCCTGTACTCCACAACCCACACCTGCAAAACGCAGGCCTGTCGCGCTGCCTCCCTCCCCACTCAGTTCCAAATCAACGAGGGACAAAGGTCCAGGTGATAGGTGAAACCCACCCCCCAAATCCATCCCTTAGTGGTGAGAGATGCTGGGAATGGAAGTGATTTTTAAATGCTCTGTTGGGAAAGTGGCTTTACCATATGTGGAACTATTCAGTAGAATTTTATGCAGCGTGGTAGCTCATGCCTGCAATCCCAGCACTTTGGGAGGCTAGGGTGAGACAATTGCTTGAGGCCAGGAGTTCAAGACCAGCCTGGGCAATATAGTGAGATCCTGTCTCTACAACAAAACAAAAACATTAGCGGGGTGTGGTGGTGCATGCCTGTAGTCCTAGCTACTCAAGAGGCTGAAGTGGGAGGATCACTTGAGCCCAGGAGTTCAAGGCTGCAGTGAGCTATGATTTTGCCACCATACTCCAGCCTGGGCTAAGTATGCATATACTTTGATAAAAGAATTTAAAAAGCTGGGCATAGTGGCTCATGCCTGTAATCCCAGCACTTTGGGAGGCCAAGTCAGGCAGATTGCTTGAGGTCAGGAGTTCAAGACAGCCTGGCCAACATGGTGAAACCCTGTCTCTACTAAAAATATAAAAATTAGCCAGGCTTGGTGGTGCACACCTGTAATCCCCACTACTCAGGAGGCTGAGGCAGGAGAATTGCCTGAATCTGGGAGGTAGAAGTTGCAGTGAGCTGAGATCGCACCACTGTACTCCAGCCTGAGTGACAAGAGTGAAACCCTGTCTCAAAAAAAAAAAAAAAAGTATAAAAAAGAAAAGGTTTTGTGATCTTTAAATAGAGCTAACTTCTAGCATTATCAAGCAATAGGATGCGTTGGCATTTTCATGAGGGGTAGGCGGAACATTCTCGGAAGCTTTGGTTTTCCTCTTCTCCTTTATTCTAAGGGCTGCAGAGAAGCCATCTCGCTGGCCGCACTTAAGTAGAGGGTAGGCAGGGAGCTATGTCTTTAATTAGGAAAGAAAGGCCCTTGGAAAGCTGGTGCCTTCTTCCCCAGGGCCTTCTTACAAGCTCATACTCCTCACTTCCCCTTTCCCAGGCCCCTGAAGATCCAGATCTGTATCACCATTTGAACTTGATGATCCTAACAGCAGTCCTCTGAAATTGCACTGTGTCTTTGGTCAGACAGCTGGCTGAGCACCTCCCCAAGGAGAGGTGGCCATGAAGGAAGGCAGAAGTTGCATACACCCAGTGGCATGTTTATAGCAGTTTTGCAGCTTATACACACCCACATGCATACACACACACATACACACACACACACACACACATATATATTTTTTACAACCTACCTAATCTAAAGCTTGTGTTTGGTGTGAGAACCTCTGTGATGAACCAGCCCTGGAGAGCAAAGGAACAGAACAGGGGTAGGAAGAAAGGACCACTTGTCACAGAGAGCTCTGAAGGGCAGCGTCAGTCCAGCAGGTGTCTGTGTTACCTGTGAACATGGGTACACTGGAGTGAACCGGCCACAGGCAGCCAGGGCTCCCTTGGGGCATGTCTGGTTTCCATGCCAGCTGAATGGCAGATCACGGAACACAGAGGGGAAGCCCAGAAGGAACTGCAAGGAATTTTTTTTTTTTTTTTTTTTTGAGATGGACTCTTGCTCTGTCACCCAGGCTGGAGTGCAATGGCACGATCTTGGCTCACTGCAACCTCTGTGTCCCAGGTTCAAGCAATTCTCCTGCCTCAGCCTGTGGAGTAGCTGGGATTACAGGCACGTGCCACCACACCCGGCTAATTTTTGTATTTTTAGCAGAGACGGGGTTTCACCATGTTGGCCAGGCTGGTCTTGAACGCCTGACCTCAAGTGATCTGCCCGCCTTAACCTCCCAAAATGCTGGGATTACAGGTGTGAGCCACCGTGCTTGGCCAGGAATGCTTTTAATGGAATCTTCAGGGCAAGGGAGGACTTTGCAGAACAACTTCACATTTAACTAACTTTTAAGGTTCACAGTTTTTGTTTGTTTGTTTGTATTTTTAATGGTATAAAGATCACTGATTGGCCAGGCATGGTGGCTCATGCCTGTAATCCTAGCACTTTGGGAGGCCGAGGTGGGTAGATCACCTGAGGTCAGGAGTTTGAGACCAGCCTGGTCCAACATGGTGAAACGCCGTCTCTACTAAAAATACAAAAATTAGCCAGCCGTAGTGATGTGTGCCTGTAATACTAACTACTGAGGAGGCTGAGGCAGGAGAATTGCTTGAACCTGGGAGGCGGAGGTTGCAATGAGCCAAGATCATGCCGTTGCACTTGAGCCTGGGAGACAAGAGCAAATTCCATCTCAAAAATAAATAAATAAATAAATCAAAATAAAAAAATAAAGATCACTGATCAATGGGGACACCATACAGTGTCAAGTCCACATTCACTTTCACCATCCCAGAGTGGAAAGGCATGAGTTTCTTTTCTCCTTGCTGACTTACTAACTACCCTCACTTTGGCACTGAGCAGAGAGAGCAGCCCCCACCACACCCCAAATGCACACAGGGCCTGACCCCAGTTCAGTTATTCTTTTATTCACAAATTAGACCCTGGGCACGTTGATGACTGATGTACGTTGTGTTTTTTTTCTGTTGAAATTCACTTCTGGAAATGGTCGGTTGGGGAAAAGAGGTTCCACAGTGAAAATATTGCTGCAGTGGCTAAGTGGGAAAGGAGAAAACAGAAGCTCCTCCTCAAGCTGATGATGGGCTGGGAGCGGTGGCTCACCCCTGTAATCCTAGCACTTCAGGAGGCTAAGGCAAGAGGATTGCTTGAGGCCATGAGTTCAGGACCTGCCTGGCAACAAAGTAAGACCCCATCTCTATAAAGATACATTGAATTATTTATTTTGAGACATAGTCTTGCTCTGTCACCCAGGCTGGAGTGCAGTGGCATGATCTCAGCTCACTGCAACCTCTGCCTCCCAGGTTCAGGTGGTTTCGTGCCTCAGCCTCCCGAGTAGCTGGGATTCCAGGCATGTGCCACTGCACTCAGCTAATTGTTGGTATTTTTAGTTGAGACAGGATTTCACCATGTTGGCCTGACTTGAACTCCTGGCCTCAAGTGATCTGCCCGCCTCGGCCTCCCAAAGTGCTGGAATTACAGGTGTGAGCCACCCTACCCGGCCTAAACTAAATTTTTTATTTTTGTTTTTATTTTTCGAGACAGTCTCACTCTGTAGCCCAGGCTGGAGTGCAGTGGCAAGATCACCAGCTCACTGCTACCTCCGCCTCCTGGATTCAAGTGATTCTCATGCCTCAGCCTCCGAGTAACTGGTACTATAGGCGCGCACCACCACACCTGGCAAATTTTTATATTTTTAGTAGAGACGGGGGTTTCACTATGTTGGCCAGGCTGGTCTCGAACTCCTGACCTTGTATTCTGTCCACCACAGCCTTCCAAAGTGCTGGGATTACAGACATGAGCCACTGTGCCTGGCCTAAACTAAATTTTTTAAAAAGCTTACGACTGGCCGGGCGCAGTGGCTCACGCCTGTAAACCCAGTACTTTGGGAGGCCAAGGTGGGTGGATCATGAGGTCAGGAGATTGAAATCATCCTGGCTAACACGGTGAAACCCCGTCTCTACTAAAAATACAAAAAATTAGCCGGGCATGGTGGCAGGTGCCTGTAGTCCCAGCTACTCGGGAGGCTGAGGCAGGAGAATGGCGTGAACCTGGGAGGTGGAGCTTGCAGTGAGCCGAGATCGGGCCACTGCACTCCAGCCTGGACGACAGAGCGAGACTCCGTCTTAAAAAAAAAAAAAAAGAAAAGAAAAGAAAAGAAAAGAAAAGAAAAGAAAAGAAAAGAAAAGAAAAGAAAAGCTTATGACTAACTGGAAAAAACAATGTTCCCAGAGACCCTGACCAGAGGCGAGAATTATGTTTATCAAATCTTTTTCCTTACTCTACCTTTCCTTGCCCAGGCTAGTTTATAGACATAGAGTGCTGAAAAAAAAATTCGAACTAGATTTTCAAGTCCCCCTGGGTACCCAGCCCTATTTGTGCTAATTTCGAAGTGGTTAAATCAATGATTCCCAGCCCTGATTTTAGGACACCTACAGGCATCTTGAATTATTCCAAGGGCTATTGTGAAATTCCAAAAATAAAATTGCTTTTATTTCCTGCATTTAAAAATAAGTACACACCTTGTGCTCGCTAAAATCACATGCTTTTGGAGGAGAAAGGTTGTGAAATCCTGCAGAAAAACTCATTTGGATTCCAGCAGTTTGGCCACAGCAATCAAAATACCACTTTATATTTGGGTAACACTCTGTGGCTTTGAGAGCGCTTTCTGATAAGTAGGTTAGTGGGGACATGTTTGAATGAACACAAAAGATGCTTCTTCTAGCCTGGATGTTGCACTACAGGTAGGAAACAACCATGTGGCCTTCCTCTGGAGCACATACTGGTTCCTCTGGGACATTTCAGTTTGTCACCAGCTGGTGGAGGGGGAGTCTGGAAGGAGGCTGGTGGCACAGGCGTGGGCTGCAGTGGCCTGGTATGGGCAAGGCCAGCTGGGTGATGGGGGCATCTGGTCACTGTCAAAGTGAAGAAAGAGGAGGCTTTCCCCTGAGCCCCAATGAGTCTCCAAGTCAAAGCTCGAGGCAGCACCACAGGATGGCCAGGTCCCCGGCTCCAGAACTTTCCCTGGCTGCCAGATGGGCAGCATTCTTTGCTTTATAGTGAGAAAGGGAGGCCATCAAACCTTATGTGATTGATGTCACTGTCGAGGATCCTGTGACTGCCATGGCTATTGTCTCCATTGTGTCTTCCCTGTACAGTGTCCCCGGGGTCCTGGGGAGGCCCATGGTTGAGGACTGTCTTTGGAGCCCTGAGGAAATGGACGTGGGACCTGAGTTGGGGTGTGGGAGAGACCCTGTGAGCTTGCTGAGCTTCCAGTGGAGCCAGGGGAGCAAAGAGCAAAATGCCAAGGCTGGCGTGGAACACGCCATACTCTAGGGAGCAACTTTTCTTAAAAGCCACTTTAGGCCAGCGCGGCAGTGGACACCTGGGAGCCCCAGCACTTTGGGAGGCCGAGGCGGGTGGATCACTTGAGCCTGGAAGTTCGAGACCAGCTGGCCAACATGGTGACACCCTGTCTCTACTAAAAATACAAAAGTTAGCCAGGTGTAGTGGCGGGCTCCTGTAATCCCAGCTACTCAGGAGGCTGAGGCACGAGAATCGCTTGAACCCGGGAGGCGGAGGTTGCAGTGAGCCGAGATCATGCCACTGCACTCCAGCCTGGGCGACAGTGTGAGACCCTGCCTCAAAACACACACAAAAAAGGAAAAAGAAACCCTTATCTACAAGCCATCAAAAAGGTGGGTCTTGGCTCCCTACAAATAAACACCTTGCTTTCTCCCACTACCAACGTCAATATAAATATCTGGTCTTACTACACCAGGGAGCCAACCCCAGTTTGGTTCTACAACACTACAGCAACTTCTGCCATTTTTGCAGATTAGAGCACGAGCCTTAGGCCGTCAGCGGGGAAGGCAGGAACCTGTTTCTCCGGCTCTGGCTGGGCTCAGTTCCCGGGCTGCTTCCTCCTGCTGGCAGCCCAGGTTAGCAGCCTGAGTTCGGGAGTGGTTTCTTGGCAGGGAACCAGGCACTTGGGGACTGAAGAGAGCAATTTACCTTTTCTAGGTTCTTCCACCTCAAGGGCCTCCCAGCAGCCTAAATAAGTTGCTAATACAAAGTTCCTAAAGCACTTTACAGTTTACAAGATGTTTGAGCAAATATCAATTCAGTCCTCCAAACGACATTATGAGGCAATAACCTGATGTTAATGTACCTACCGTGGGTTGGCAGATGCTTCCTTACCTTAGTGATTGGGTTTGCTATTTTGCGGATGAGGAACTGGGAGGTCCAGCAAGTAACGGAGCTGATGAGCAGCAAGGATGGGATTGAGGCTCAGCTCTGCTTTATTCCGAAGCTCATGCTCCTCACCAACTCAGTGTGCCGCCTCTCTGTAGAATTCTTGGAACTTGGTTAGTTCAGACATGCAAAGGTCTGCTCCCATGGGAGGTGGGGTACCTGCATTCATAGTAGGTTGGTAATTATTTTACTTATTTTATTTTTATTTTTTTGAGACAGAATCTCAGTCTGTCGCTCAGGCCAGAGTGCAGTGGTGCTCACTGCAACCTCCGCCTCCCGGGTTTAAGTGATTCTCCTGCTTCAGCCTCCCGAGTAACTGCAATTACAGGCACCCACCACCATGCCTGGTTAATTCTTTGTATTTTTAGTAGAGACAGGGGTTTCACCATGTTGGCCAGGCTGGTCTTGAACTCCTGATCTCAGGTGATTCGCCTGCCTCTGCCTCCCAAAGTGGTGGGATTATAAGCATGAGCTACTGTGCCCGGCCTGATAATTACTTTAAACCAATACCATGGAAATTGAATATCCGAGAGCAAACTTGGTTTTAACAACATATATATATATATATATGCATAGGCCAGATGCGGTGGCTCACACCTGTAATCCTAGCACTTTGGTAGGCTGAGGCAGACAAATCACCTGAGGTCAGGAGTTCAGGACCAGCTTGGCCAACATGTTGAAACCGCATCTCTACTAAAAATAACCAAAAAATTAACCAGGCATTGTGGGACTACATGCCTGTAATCCCAGCTACTCAGGAGGCTGAGGCAGGAGAATCTCTTGAACCTGGGAGGAGGAGTTTGCAGTGAGCCAAGATTGTGCCACTACACTCCAGCCTGGGCAACAAGAAAGAAACTCTGTCTCAAAACAAAACAAAAAAGCTAGATAAACGTAAGACAAAAACCAAGAGAAAATACTTCTAGATACTTCTATTGGAAATAAAATTTGGAGAGGTTCAGGAAGGCCTCTACTTAACTGATAATGCTCTTCCCTCCTCTTGCCTCCGGGATCACCCTGCTCAGCACTGCGCCCACCTAGTCTATTCCCACGTGCAGGGCTAAATCAGGCATTCTCCTTGTGCTTTTGATGTCATGGTGGACAGGATGGCTCAGGGGTCTCAGGACTGAGCAAATGGCTAAGGGTGGAGGAAGTACTCAAATGACTGATAAGACCAGCTAGAAAAAGTTAGCAAGGGATGTAATCAATGAGGTTTTGGGTATTTGTCCCCAGAAATCTATTCCAAAGGATATACTTAAGTGTTTAATGAGTGAACTAAAGTTGAAACATAAAACTGCATATTAGGCTGGGCACATTGGCGCAACAAATCTGTAATTCCAGCACTTGGGGAGGCCAAGGCAGGAGGATTGCTTGAGCCCAGGAATTTGAGGCCAGCCTGGGCAAAAGCAAGACCCTATCCTATTAAAAAAGAAAAAGAAAGAAAGAAAGAAAGAAAGAAAATTTAAATAGCTGGATGTGGTGGTATGTGCCTATAGTCCCAGCTACTGGGGAGGCTGAAGTAGGAGAATCACTTGAGCCCCGGAGATCAAGGCTGCAGTGAGCTAGGATCACACCACTGCACTCTAGCCTGGGCATCGGAGCAAGACGCTGCCTCAAAAAAATAAAAATCAATTAAGAATAAATAAAAATTAAAAGTAAAAACGCATATTATACCACTAACTCATGCGACTCATGTATGAAATTCACGCATAATGTGTATTATGGTAATGTTGCCGGAAAGGGTCCTGATCTAGACCCCAAGAGAGGGTTCCTGGATCCAGTGCAAGAAAGAATGCAGGGCGAGTCCATAGAGTAAAGTGAAAGTACATCTATTAAGAACGTAAAGGAATAAAAGAATGGCTACTCCATAGGCAGAGCAGCACCGAGTGCTGCTGGTTGCCTTTTTTTTTCTTTCTTTTCTTTTTTGTTTGAGATGGAGTCTCGCTCTGTCACCCAGGCTGGAGTGTAGTGGCACAATCTCGGCTCACTGCAACCTCCTGGGTTCAAGTGATTCTCCTGTCTCAGCCTCCCAGGTAGCTGGGATTATAGGCGCCCACCACCACACCTGGCTAATTTTTGTATTTTTAGTAGAGATGGGGTTTCACCATATTGGCCAAGCTGGTCTTGAACTCCTGACCTCAAGTGATCTGCCCGCCTCGACCTCCCAAAGTGCTGGGATTACAGCACAGTAAACCACCGCGCCCAGCTGGTTGATCTGCCCACCTCAGCCTCCCAGAGTGCTGGGATTACAGCGCGGTAAGCCACTGCTTCCAGCTGGTTGCCTATTTTTATAGTTATTTCTTGACTATATGCTAAACAAGTGGTGGATTATTCGTGAGTTTTCCAGGAAAGGGGCGGGCAATTCCCAGAACTGAGGGTTCCTCCTCGTTTTAGACCACATAGGGTAACTTCCTGAAGTTGCCATGGCATTTGTAAACTGTCATGACACTGGTGGGAGTGTCTTTTTAGCATGCCAATGCATTACAATTAGCGTATAATGAGCAGTGAGGACGACCGGGGTCACTTTCGCTGCCCTCTTGGTTTTGGTGGGTTTGGCTGGCTTCTTTACCACAGCCTGTTTTATAGCAAGGTCTTTGTGACCCGTATCTTGTGCTGACCTCCTAATCTCATGCTGTGGCTTAGAATGCCTATCCTCCTGAGAATGCAGTCCCTAAAATAGGTCTCAGCCTGATTTTATCCAGCCCCTACTCAAGATGGAGTTGCTCTGGTTCAAATGCCTCTGACAGTAATAAACACAATTTTCCGATCCATAGGTGAAAATCATTTGGCAAATTAATAATAATGATAATCAGTTGGGGAAGGGGCAGGAGCAAATAAATAAATAAAATCATGATAATCATATCAGCTGTAGATAACCAACACATAAACCCACATAGACTCCTAGGATTTGGCATAGTTTCTTCGTATTTGTGAAAATCATAGCTAAAGCTGTGTAAGTACATCAAGGTTCACTTTATCATTTGAAGAATTGTCCTATTACGTTTTTGTTTTTTGTGAGATGGAGTCTCGCTCTGTCATCCAGGCTGGAGTGCAGTGGCATGATCTCGGCTCACTGCAACCTCCGCCTCCGTGGTTCAAGTGATTCTCCTGCCTAAGCCTCCCGAGTAGCTGGGATTACAGATGCCTGCCACCATGCCTGGCTAATTTTTTGTATTTTCAGTAGAGACGGGTTTCACCATGTTGGCCAGGCTGGTCTTGAACTCCTGACTTCAGGTGATCCTCCAGCCTTAGCCTCCCAAAGTGCTGGAATTACGGGCGTGATCCACTGCACCTGGCCTTATTACGTTATATTTTACTCTCAAAAAATAAGACTATAGTCTTGAGTAAAAAAAGTATTTCAGGCCGGGCGAAGTGGCTCACGCCTGTAATCCCAGCACTTTGGGAGGCCGAGGCGGGTGGATCACGAGGTCAGGAGTTCAAGAGCAGCCTGATCAACATGATGAAACCCCGTCTCTACTAAAAATACAAAAATTAGCCAGGCATGGTGGTGCGCACCTCTAATCCCAGCTACTTGGGAGGCTGAGGCAGGAGAATCGCTTGAACCTGGGAGACAGAGGTTGCAGTGAGCCGAGATCAGGCCTCTGCGCTCCAGCCTGGGCGACGGAAAAAGACCCTGTCTCAAAAAAAAAAAAAAAAAAAAAAAAAAAAGGTATTTCAGAAAAGTATTTCTTTCCTCTTTGAATAGATCATATCTGATCATAACTGACTGTGTGCTTTTAATTTATTTCAGTATTATTACCATGTGAAGTTAGATCTGAATAAAAAACAACTGTCATTCCCCAAGGAATAATATACAAGATAGAAAATTGCTATCATTCTGCATTTATACTGACAGACAATTACTAAATGAAAGATCTGGGATTTTACTTCATTTTCTGCAGTTGTCATGCAAAGCAAATGTCTATTTTCATCTGGGAAATAGGATGCATTTAAAAAATCAGATTAAAAGATGCATATAGTTGAAACTGTGTGTAGCTTCAAACACTGGAGAATATTCTTAATGTAATGTTTTATTCTTCCTCATTATTAGCTTCCATTATCAGATATGGATGAAAGGAAAGGAAAATTTCTGAAAATTACTTTTTCAGAAATCATGTGGCCAGGCACAGTGGTTCACGCCTATAATCCCATCTCTTTGAAAGGCTGAGGCAGGCAGATCACTTAAGACCAAGAGTTTGAGACCAGTCCGGGCACTATAACAAGACCTTGCCTCTACTAAAAAATAAAAGAACTAGCTGGGCGTGGTGGTGTGTGCCTGTGGTTCCAGTTACTTGAGAGGCTGAGGTGGGAGGATTGTTTGAGCCCAGGAGGTGGAGGCTGCAGTGAACCATGATTACACAACTGCACTCCAGCCTGGGCAACAGAGCGAGATTCTGTCTCAAAAAGAAAAAAAAGATACAGGTCATAAAGACTTTACTGATAAAACAGGCTGTGGTAAAGAAGCCGGCCAAAACCCACCAAAACCAAGATGGCAATGAAAGTGACCTCTGGTTGCCCTCACTGCTCATTATATGCTAATTATAATGTATTAGCATGCTAAAAGACACTCCTACCAGTGCCATGACAGTTTACAAATCCCATGGCAACATCAGGAAGTTACCCTATATGGTCTAAAAAGGGGAGGAACCCTCAGTTCTGGGAACTGCCCATCCCTTTCCTGGAAAACTCATGAATAATCCACCCTTTGTTTAGCATATAATCAAGAAGTAACTATAAGTATGCTTAGTCAAGCAGCCCATGCCACTGCTCTGCCTATGGAGTAGCCATTCTTTATTCCTTTACTTTCTTTTTTTTTTTTTTTTTTTTGAGACGGAGTCTCTCTCTGTCCCCCAGACTGGAGTGCAGCGGTGGAATCTTGGCTCACTGAAACCTCCGCCTCCCAGGTTCAAGCGATTCTCCTGCCTCAGCCTCCAACCTTGGCCTCCCAAAGTACTGGGATTATATGCATGAGCCACCATGCCCAGCCTCCTTTACTTTCTTAATAAACTTGCTTTCACTTTACTCTATGGATTCACCTCGAATTCTTTCTTGCACAAGGTCTAGGAACCCTCTCTTAGGGTCTAAATCAGGACCCCTTTCCAATAACAATAAGGCTACTGTAACCAAGGGACTGAACTTATAATGTTATGATATTTTCAACAATTTTAATTTAAATAGCCACCAGTACTAGTGGCTATTGCTAACCAAAAATAAAATTCTATGCCTGCCCCTGCAACCAGCTGAACAGACCCCTCCTCTTGGTCAAGGGCATTCCAAAGTTAACATGAAACACTAATTCAGGCCGTGATGGGAATGGGTGGTCGGACATGCCTCATTCTACCTTCCTCCCTTTGGAATTCAGGTACAGCAACCAGCATTAACACTAAAACAGAGAGCTTAAGACTGACCAAACAGACTTTTAGTAGAAATACCATACCAATGTGATAGATAGCAAGCTCTGAAATAAATGGAAGAATTTTACCCTAAAATACATTTCCCTGCAAAGCTGTCAGTTGGGAAAATCTACATTCTGTAGAGAATCCCTTTCCCTTTCCAAGTCTTTTTCCTGATCCAGGAGAAATTAACTAAGAACCTGGCACATTTTTAAGTCTGATAAGAAACATTTCTCATCTATTCTCTCTGAAGCCACCTACTTGGAGGCTTCATCTGAATAATAAGAACCTCGGTCTTATTAAATGTCTTAATCTAGACATTTCCTTCTAGAAATTTCAGGTCTTTAGATAAACTCTTTCAACCAAGTGCCAGTCAGAAAATCTTTGAATCTGCCTGTTCTTACCAGGAAAGGATCTGATCCTGATCCTAAGAGAGGGTTCTTGGACCTTGTGCAAGAAAGAATTCAAAACGAATCCATAGAGTAAAGTGAAAGCAAGTGTATTAGAGAAGGAAAGAAAAAAGGCTGGGCGCAGTGGCTCACGCCTGTAATCCCAGCATTGTGGGAGGCCGAGGCGGGCGGATCACTTGAGGTCAGGAGTTGAAGACAAGCCTGCCCAACGTAATGAAACCCCGACTCTACTAAAAATACAAAAAGTAGCTGGGCATGATGGCTGGTGCCTTTAATCCCAGCTACTTGGGAGGCTCAGGCAGGAGAATCGCTTGAACCAGGGAGGTGGAGGTTGCAGTGAGCGGAGATCGAGCCACTGCACTCCAGCCTGGGGGACAGAGTGAGACTCTGTCTCAAAACAACAACAACAACACACAAAAACAAGAAACAAAAGAACAGCTATTTCACAGGCAGAGCAGCAGCATGGGCTGCTCAACTGCTTATATTTATTGTTACTTCTTTTTGGCGGAGGGCGGGGGGCGGGGGGGTTGCAACAGAGTCTTGCTCTGTTGCCCAGGCTGGAGTGCAGTGGCATGATCTCAGCTCACTGCAGCCTTCGCCTCCTGGGTTCAAGTGATTCTCCTGCCTCAGCCTCCCAAGTAGCTGGGATTACAGGCATGAGCCACCACACCTGGCCATTACTTCTTGATTATATGCCAAACAAGAGGTGGAACTCCAGGAACTGAGGAGTCCTCCCCTTTTTAGACCATATAGCGTAACTTCCTTATGTTGCCAGGCATTTGTAAACTGTCATGGCGTTGATGGGAGTGCGTTTTAGCATGCTAATGCATTATAATTAGCATATAATGAGCAGTGAGAACAATCCGAAGTTACTTTCATTGCCGTCTTGGTTTTGGTGGAGTTTGGCTGACTTCTTAACCACAGTCTGTTTTATCAGCAAAGTCTTTGGGACGTATGTCTTGTGCTGATCTCCTATCTCATGCCGTGACTTAGAGTATCCTAACCTCCTGGGAATGCAGCCCAATAGGTCTCAGCCTTATTTTACCCAGTCCCTATTCAAGATGAAATTGCTCTTGTTCAAACGCCTCTGACACTATCCAGGTAAGTGTAATCCAGGCTTCAAAAACCAATTTTTTGAAGTGTAATCCAGATTAAACCAATGTACATCTTACATGTATTGATTGATGTCTTGTGATGTCTCCCTAAAACAGTGTGAAACCAAGCTGTAGCCCGACCAACTTGGGTGCATGGTCTCTGGATCTCCCGCGACTGTGTGATGGGCCATGGTCACTCATATTTGGTTCAGAACAAATCTCTTCAAATATTTTACAGAGTTTGACTCTTTTCACTCATACTACTATATCAGACAATGCAGCTCCAGATCCTAATATTCTAACTTAATCAAAAATCATAATTTTGCCCATTAGTTCGATTACATTTGATACGAAATCCTTTGTCAGATCTACTGTCAGGAAGCCAAATGGATTTGAGATTTGCCTCCTCTCCAGGTTCACAGAGACCTTAGGGCCGAGAGCTGAATGAGAGAGGAAGAATGAAAGCTTAGCTAAGAAATGGAATTAACTTATATAAAAATTTTTCAATTTTAATTTTATATTGCGTGTCATCCTTGCTCAGGAGCCATGCTAATCTCTGTATCGTTGCAGTTTTAATAAATGTGTTCCGAAGTGAGCATGAAATTTAACATTTAAAAAAATGTCTGTAGGGCCAGGCACAGTGGCTCACACCTGTAATCCCAGCACTTTGGGAGGCCGAGGTGGGTGGATCACCTAAGGTCAGGAGTTCAAGACCAGCCTGACCAACATGGAGAAACCCCATCTCTACTAAAAGTACAAAATTAGCGGGCGTGGTGGTGCATGCCTGTAATCCCAGCTTCTTGGGAGGCTGGGGCAGGAGAATAGCTTTAACTGGGGAGGCGGGGGTTGCAGTGAGCCAAGATCGCGCCATTGCACTCCAGCCTGGGCAACAAGAGTGAAACTCTGTCTCCAAAAAAAAAAGTATGTGGTAGACCTGGAGGCACATAATCACTTTTTGGAATACAGTTTGTCACTTTTAATTGTAAATAACTAAATAACGTCAATGTGTAACTGAGGATCAGATGTCAGGGTTGGGAGGAGAGCATCTTCCCTTAAATGCTGTTTGTTGTGACAGAAGCACATGCTATCATCGAAAGCAAACAAAAGAGAAAAACAAAAACCCTGGATGTCAATAGTAAACAGTGGCTACTACAGACCTACAGAAATTGGATTTCCTGTTGGCTATGGGATTCTAGTCAAGCAAGGTCCGAAGTCTTTGACTTATACTTGAATGCATTTACAGTAAATGAGATTTAGAAAGCTAATCTTTTCCCAGAGGCAATGCTGCCTAACTATTGTCTGGAGATGCTCAGGGACCATCCCTAGATTCCATTAAGAAGTGGTTTCTTCAGAGGTTGCAGTGAGTCCAGATTGTGCCATTGCACAATACCCTGGGCCACAGGGTATTGTTTTGACTCTGTCAAAACAAACAAATAAAAGCGACCCCTTAAAATGTACCCACCGCAAAATGAGCCGTGAGTCGTGACTCCTCTGAAATGCAACTGGGGAAGGGAGACTGAATCACAGCCGTGAAAATGTGGTCACAAAGGACAAAGAGTCAGGGTAAGAGTTTGCCAGGTGGCTCCAGTCATGTGCTGCGTCAGAGCGGTCGCCGGGGCAGGCTGACACACGTCCTCCCACGGGCTAGGCAGGGGTGGGAGCCAGCCCCACAATGGAGGCTGCTGTCTCCATTTGATATCGCTTTGATGATAGGATCCTCCAAGGATGTGGGGTTTCCTTTGTTCTGTCTTTATGTTCAATAAGTAACTTTCCATCTTAATTTGCATTTCCAAGTGAGTTTTCCCACAGGGGAGAGGCTGTGATGACTGGTTGAAACAAGTCGTGTGGTTTTACACGGTTATACACGTCTTCCAGGGAGATGAGTGCATTTGCACTGGACACTGTCTACACTCAGTCTTGAGAGAGTGTGAATCTGGGGAGACTGCGTCTATACGAAACCATCGCAGGCTTGGAATGAGAGGCCCGGGCTCCATCCTGAGTCTCCCTGCTCACTAATGTGTGATCTTGACCTTGCTGCTTAGCACTTCCTTCTGTGTCAAATAGAACTGATTGAGTTTTGCAGAGCTTGGGTGAAAAGTGAGAAACTTTAGGCAAAGCACTTGAGATCATGCAATGCAGTAGACACGGGGGAAATGGTGCTACTAATAAATGCCACCCAAAGAAAGGCCTCACTCTAAAAATAAATACATAAAATAAAATAAACGGCACAAGTGTTCCCCTGAGTGAACTGAGGGTGCAAGCCGCCCCTGGCACTGGAGTGACCCCAGACCTATGTAGTGACCTCTGAGCCCCTCAAGAACCAGCCTGCCAGCTCCCTGCTGAGTTTATTCAGGTTTGGGGCATCAGATAAAGCTGTGAAGACAGGAGCCCCGATCTAGACCCGGTTCTCCCATGAGCGGGCTCAGTGACTGAAGAAGTGAGATAACCTCCCCGGGCCCCAAGAGTCCCTGTCTATTATGTGACAGGGACTTGGACTAGATTAAATTTTTTTCTTTTTCTTTTTTTTCTGAGACAGGACCTGGCTCTGTCACCCCGGCTGGAGTGCAACGGCATGATAGCAGTTTCGAACTCCTGGACTCAAACGGTCCTTCCATCTCGGTCTCCCAAAGCACTGGGATTACAGGCGTGAGCCAATGCGCCCAGCCCTGTTTCATGATTTTAGTCAACTTGGCCTCCAGAGAGACAAAGAGAAAAGAATCACAAATCACAAAAGACAAAAGATGGGAGTAGCGGCAGAGGAAAAGGTACCAAGTCAAAGATAATAGAATGACTGGTTCCATTTCCTATATGCCCTTTCTCCTCTCCGAATCCTGTTTTCCTGGATGCTGACTGACGACACCTGTGACTATTCCCCAGCCATCAGTGGGGTCAGCTTCAGAGCAGGTGCCCTTGGTGTGGAAGGAAAGGGCCTCTGTGAGGACGGGCAGTGAGTCTTTGCCCAGGGCAGGGCTGCGCCTGGCTGGGAGTGCCTCTGAAGTCAGACATAGGAAACTCCTTTCAAGTTGTCTGCTGAAGAATTTGAAAATACTTTCCCTGAATGAAAGACGGGTCCCTTAAAATAAAACATTTTCTGGCATTTAATGAAAATTTTATAACTGAAGTGTTGTATCAGAAGCAAGATGTAAATGGTATAACATCCTACGGGAAAGATTGAATTCAGTTTCCCTCCTTCACAAAACCCAGGGAAGAGAGTACAATGGTGATG
The DNA here is from genome assembly GCF_007565055.1 of Rhinopithecus roxellana. Taxonomy (NCBI): domain Eukaryota; kingdom Metazoa; phylum Chordata; class Mammalia; order Primates; family Cercopithecidae; genus Rhinopithecus; species Rhinopithecus roxellana. The sequence continues at coordinate 17,221 of NW_022143459.1, forward strand.
GCTCAGATGGATGAGATACTTTGGGAGGCCAAGATGGGTGGATCACTTGAGGTCAGGAGTTTGAGATCAGCCTGGCCAACATAGTGAAACCCTGTCTCTACTAAAAATACAAAAATTAGCCACATGTGGTGGCGGGTGCCTGCAATCTCAGCTGTTCAGGAGGCCGAGGCAGGAGAATCACTTTAATCTGGGTGGAGTGGGTTGCAGTTAGCCGAGATTACGCCACTGCACTCCAACCTGGGTGACACAGCAAGCAAGACTCTGTCTCAAAAAAAAAAAAAAAGAAAAGAAAAAAAGAAAAGAAAAAAAAAGTCTGGATGTGGTGGCTCACACCTGTAATCTCAGTGCTTTGGGAGGCTGAGGTGGGCAGATCACCTGAGGTCAGGAGTTCAAGACCAGCCTGGCCAACATGGTAAAACCCTGTCTCCACTAAAAATACAAAAAATTAGCCGAGCATAGTGGTGGGCACCTGTAATCCCAGCTACTTGGAAGGCTGAGGCAGGAGAATCGCTTGAACCTGGGAGGCGGAGGCTGCAGCGAGCTGACATCATACCACTGCACTCTTGCCTGGGCGACAGAGCAAGAATCTGTCAAAAAAGAAAAAAAAAAAAAGTCCCCAGTGGCCATGATGGGGCTACATCCAAGACTCAATTCTTAGTCCTCCTCTTCCTTGACCTCTCTGGGGCTCTTGGCATAGTTGATCACTCCCTCTTCCCTACATAATTATCTTTATTTGGCTGCAGGGACACTGCATACTCTTAGGTGTCTTCCTATGTCCCCGGCTGCTCCTTTTATGTCTCTTGTCCTGTCCTCCTCACCCCAAACTCTGCCTGTCGGGGCGCCCTGGGTCCTCTCCACTTCTGGTTATCTAATCTAGTATCCTGGCCACCAATGGGCTGATGCCTCCCAATTTCATACCTCTAGCTAAGACCTATTCCTTTAATTCCAAACTTTATGACCAACTGGCTTGATGAACAGATACCTTAAGCCTGACATGCCCGACATGGACCTTTTGCTCTTTCTTTCAAAACGTGCTTCTCACCTGACTTCTCGTTGCAGTAAATGGCAAGTCCATCCTTTCAGTTGCTGCTATGGACTAAATGATGTCTCCCATCCCAAATTTATATGTTGAATCCCTGACCCCTCCTTTGACCATATTGGAGATAGGGCCTGTAGGGAGGTGATTAAGGTTAAAAAAAAGTCATAAGGCTAGAGCTCTGATCCAATAGAACTGGTGTCTTCATAAAAAAAAGAAGAGACACCAGAGCTCTCCCTCCACCATGTGAGGACACAGGGGAGAAGGTGACTGTCTGCAAACCAGGAAGAGAGTCCTCACCAGAAACAGACTATTCTGGCACCTTGTCTTGGACTTCCCAGCCTCTAGAACTGTGAGAAATAAATCTGTGTTGTTTAAACCATCCAGTCAACATATTTTGTTATGGCAGCCTGAGTTCACTAAAATAGTTGCTGTAAATAAAAAAGTAACTGAAGCAGATCTCAATCAACTGGAGGTTTGTTTTGCCAAGGTTGAGGATACGCCTGAGAAAAAACACAAATCACAGGAGCATCTGTGATCCTTGCTTTTTCCAAAGAGGTTTTAAGCACTTCAATATTTAAATGGGAAGGAGTGAGCAGGAGGAGAAGGAGGAAAGGAAAAAAAAGTGGGCCAGATGTGGTAGCTCATGCCTCACATGCCAGCACCTGAGGAGGCTAAAGCAGGTGAATGCTTGAGCCCAGGAATTTGAGACCAGCCTGGGCAGCATAGCAACACTCGTTTCTATAAAATAAAAATTAAAAATTAGCCGGACATTGGTGGCCTGTGCCTGTGGTCTCAGCTATGTGGGAGGCAGAGGCAGGAGGATGGCTTGAGTCCAGGAGTTTGAGGTTACAGTGAGCTATGATTGAGCCACTGCACTCCAGACCCAGCCTGGGTGACATAATGAGACTTTGTTTTTAAAAAGAAAAAAGAGGCCAGATGCGGTGGCTCACTCCTGTAATTCTAGCACTTTGGGAGGCCAAGGCAGGTGGATCACCTGAGGTCAGGAGTTCGAGACCAGCCTGGTCTCGAAACCCCATCTCTACTAAAAGTACAAAAATTGGCCGGGCGTGGTTGTGGGCACCTGTTATCCCAACTACTCAGGAGGATGAGGCAGGAGAATCACTTGAACCCTGGAGGCGGAGGTTGCAGTGAGCCTAGATGGTGCCACTGCACTCCAGCCTGGGAGACAAGAGCAAGATTCCATCTTAAAAAAAAAAAAAAAAGAGGGAAAAACATGGACAGAGGATAGGCAACGAGGCAAGTAGTCAGTTACATTCTTGTGAAGCTTTGATTAGCGCTCAGTGAATCCACATTTACACGTGAAAAGAGGGAGCAGAGGAAATGGCAATTATGCATTCATCTCTTGCTCAGTAATTCTACACTTTGCATAAGATAAAGTAAGCATGTAAAATTACAGCTTACTATTGCTATCTGTTTAGGGACAAAAGGAAGGCAGTTTTTGCATAACTCACTTCCCAAGCTTAACTTTGCCTTTGACATAGCCAGTTCAGGGTCCCGAGATCCTGTTCTTTTCTTTTTTTCCACATTGTCAGGGCCCAAAATGTAGGATCATCCTTGAATCTTCTTTTTCTTTCACATCTTACGTTCAAATCCTGTCAAGTCTACGTTCATTCGGATTTTTTCTACTACTTATCACCAACATGATTCGGGCTGCTGTGGTCTTTCTTGGATTACAGCAAACACCTCCTAGCACAACTTCCAGCTTTGGATTCTATGCTCTCAAGCCCACTCTATTATCAATAACAGCAGCAGAGCAGAGCAGTGCTTTTTAAATTTAAATTTTATTTTATTTTTGACACAGAGTCTCGCTCCGTCACCCAGGTTGGAGTGCAGTGGCGCGATCTTGGTGCTCACTGCAACCTCAGCCTCCCGGGTTCAAGCAATTCTCTTGTCTCAGCCTCCTGAGTAGCTGGGACTATAGGCGCGTGCCACCACGCCCGGCTAATTTTTTGTATTTTTAGTAGAGACGGGGTTTCACTGTGTTAGCCAGGATGGCCTCAATCCCCTGACCTCGTGATCTGTCTGCCTCGGGCTCCCAAAGTGCTGGGATTACAGGTGTGAGCCACTGCGCTCGGCCAGCTTTTCTTTTCTTTTCTTTTTGTTGTTGTTAAGACAGGGTCTTGCTCTGTTGCTGAGGCTAGCATGCAATAACATGATCCCGGCTCACTGCAGCCTCAATCTCCTGGGCTCAAGTGATCCTCCCACCCCAGCCTCCTGAGTAGCTGGGACTACAGGTGCACAACACTACACCCAGTTAACTTTTTAAATTTCTATTTTTGTAGAGGTAGTGTCTCCCTATGTTGCCCAGGCTGATCTCAAACTCTTGGGTTCAAGCGATCTCCCTGCCTCAGCCTCCCAAAGTGTTGGGATTGTAGGTATAAGCCACTGAGCATGGCCCAGAACAGTGCTTTTGATGCTAAAATAGATGGTGTGTCAACCAGGCGTGGTGGCTCGGACCTGTAATCCCAACACTTTGGGAGGCCAAGGCAGGCAGATCAACTGAGGTCGGGAGTTCAAGACCAGCCTGACCAACAAGGAGAAATCATGTATTGCTAAAAATGCAAAATTAGCGGGGCATGGTGGTGCATGCCTGTAATCCCAGCTACTTGGGAGGCTGAGGCAGGAGAATCGCTTGAACCCAGGAAGCGGAGGTTGTGGTGAGCCGAGATGGCACCATTGCAATGCAGCCTGGGCACTAAGAGTGAAACTCCATCCCCCCGCAAAAAAAAAAAAATAGATGGTGCGTCACTTCCATGTTAGAACATTCCATCTTACCCAGATAAAAGTCATCCTCTTTGGGAAATGGCCTACAGGGCCTGGTAAGATTTGTCTGTGCTCCCCTCCCACAGCATGATCCTACTTTCCCCACCACCTCCGCTTCCCCAACCACCTCCAAGTCCACCTCCCTCACTCCACTTCTGTCACACGGGCCTTCCAGCTGTTTCACACCCAGATTTGCACGTAGCTGTGTCCCTCCCATCTGGGCTCAAATGTTGTCCTCAGCAAAACCTTCTTTGACTACTCCCTACTTGGAATTGCAGCCCCTCCATCCTACCCTACCATCTCCCACCCCGCCATCTCTCTCTCTCTCACACACACGCACACACGCACACACGCACACACGCACACACGCACACACGCATGCACCCACAGGCTTCCTCTCCTTTCTCTGTCTTGTTCTTTCCCATAGCACTGATGCCATCTAATATTTTGGTTTGCTTGCTTGTTTATTTCCTATCTGTCTTCTGCCACTCAAAGGTGAAAGCCTTGGTTCAAGGAGGGCAGGGATTGTTCTCTCTCTTTCTCTCTCTCCCTCTCTCTGTTTTTTTTTTTTGTGTTTTGTTTTGTTTTTTCAGTCTTGCTCTGTCGCCCAGGCCGGAGTGCAGTGGCACCATCCTAGCTGACTGCAGCTTCAACCTTCTGGGCTCAAGTTATCCTCCTGCCTCAGCCTCACAAGTAGCTGGGACTACAGACACAATCCACCACACCAGGCTACTTTTAAATTTTTTGTAGAGATGGGGTTTCGCTGCGTGGCCCAGGCTGGACTCAAACTCCTGGACTCAAGCAATCTGCCCACCTTGGCCTCTCAAAGTGCTGGGATCCCAGGCGTGAGCCACCACACCCAGCTTCTGTGTAAATATGTGTTGAATGAATGGATAACATTCATTTCTTTAGATTTATTCAGAAAGCACAATATTTTGAAATGAAGCATTTTTTAAAATATTGGTTTACCATTACTGCCTTTATTATTTGTTTTTCCTTTTTCTTTTTTTGGTAGAGACAGAGTCTCATTGTTGCCCAGGCTGATTTTGGACTCCTGACCCCAATCCCTCCCAAAGCATTGGGATTACAGGTGTGAACATCCACCCTGGCCCACATAACTGTCTTTAAATAACGACTTTTACCTTTTTTTTTTTTTTTTTTTTTTTTGAGATGGAGTCTCACTCTCAGCCAGGCTGGAGTGCAGTGGTGTGATCTCAGCTCACTGCAACCTCTGCCTCCCAGGTTCAAGCGATTCTCTTGCCTCAGCCTTCCAAGTAGCTGGAATTACAGGCGTGTGCCACCACGCCTGGCTAATTTTTGTTATTATTAGTAAAGATTGGGTTTCATCATGTTGGCCAGGCTGTTCTCGAGCTCCTGACCTCAGGTGATCCACCCGCCTCGGCCTTCCAAAGTGCTAGGATTACAGGTGTGAGCCACCCGCACCCGGCCAAGACTTTCATGCTTTTCTTTTTGAGATGGACTCTTGCTCTATCGCCCAGGCTGGAGTGCAGTGGTGTGATCTTGGCTCACTGCAACCTCTGCCTCCCAGGTTCAAGCAATTCTTCTGCCTCAGCCTCCCAAGTAGCTGGGACTACAAATGCACGCCACCGCGCCCGGCTAATTTTTGTATTTTAGTAAAAACGGGGTTTCACCGTATTGGCCAGGCTGGTCTCAAACTCCTGACCTTGTGATTCACTCACCTTGGCCTCCCAAAGTGCTAGGATTACAGGTGTGAGCCACCGTGCCTGGCCAACTTTTACTCTAAAAAGTATCATCTCTCTTTTAATTTGCCCCACAGCTGGCTGAATCGAGGCAGTTTGAACCACATGGTCACCCCATAGCAGCATGCTATTTATTGTAGGCAAAATCCTACAAGGAAAAGAAACTTCTTGAATGCTGTGTTTATAAACCTTAAGGAAAAACAACATTATAGTAGTATTTTTAAAAAGTAAAGGTTGGGCTTGTTAAAGGATGCTTTTTAAAACAAATTAGTTGGAACCCTTGGGTTTATTTGGAAAGAAGTAAACCTGTTCCCTTCCACCTGCTAACTAAAAAGGTTTCTATGGGCCAGGCATGGGGGCTCATGCTTGTAATCCCAGCACTTTGGGAGGCCAAAGTGGGAGGACATCTTGAGGCCAGGAGTTCAAGACCTGCCTGGGCAACATAGCAAGACCCTGTTGCTACAAAATAAAATCTAAGAATTAAAAAAAAAAAAAAAAAAAAAAAAAAAAAAAAAAAAAAAAAACGGCTTCTGTGGGAACATGGGAAGTTTCTATTCATTTGGGATTGAATATCCCTTGGAGAAAAAGTCTATGGTATTCTGACAGTCTAGGTGGTCTTCTTGGGACTCACCTGTAGAAAAAGGAAACAACCCAGAAAAGCAGCGGTCCCATGCATCCGCAGTGCCCGGGATGGCCTGCTGAGAGCACGTTCCCAGGACGCCTGTAGAAAGCATTCCGGTTCCAAGCCTGCTTCATCTTCCCGCCAACTGCACCCTGACCCCCAGAAGGAAGCCTGACAGCTCTCTGGCTGCAGCCAAGGACTGTTATTAGAACACCATGTTCTAACATCCCCTGCGGAGACCGTGGACAGCATTTGCTTCAAAATCCTCTCCCCCAGGAAAAGCCTTCTGCAGAACACATCTAAAATTCTAGAAGACCACAGAAAATACTCTTTCTGACAAAGAGGATGGAAGAGCCAGGGGACTGCCTGACCTTTGCCGAGGAGTGTCCTCCTTGACTGGCCCAGTCTGTGCCTGCCATGCATCTACTTGCTCCAGCCCAGAAGTTAACCCCAGCTTCTTCCTTTTTTTTTCTTTTTTTTTGAGACAGAGTCTTGTTCTGTCTCCCAGGCTGGAGTACAGTGGCACAATCTCGGCTCACTGCAACCTCCATTTCCCGGGTTCAAGCGATTCTTGTGCCTCAGCCTCCGAGTAGCTGGGATTACAGGCACCTGCCACCATGCCCGGCTAATTTTTGTTTTTAGTAAAGACGGGGTTTCACCATCTTGGCCAGGCTGGCCTCAAACTCCTGGCTTCAGATGATCTGCCTGCCTTGGCCTCCCAAAGTGCTGGGATTACAGGCATGAGCCACCGCGCCTAGCTGGCTTTTTCCTTTAAGGCCAGAACTTACAATGTGCTTCTGTGACAATCCACGCTGCCTCCGAGGCTTCGACTTGGTGGAAGATGGTTCTGGAGAGGCCAGTCTTTGGGCTCAGGTCCTGTCAGTCCTTGACTGTGAGGTCTGATGGACTCCAGCTCACCCTGTCAAATGTGCTTCTCTTGATGAATGTCTCTGCTCATTTCTGAACACGTTCTCAAACAGACTGCTAAGTAACGGGTGTGACTTCAACCTTCAGTGGCAGCAAAGGAATAAGAGCAGAATATAATGGACGTTTATAGAGCACCTTGAATACAGTCCCCAGACTCCAAAGGTTGCCTTCTGTTTAATGCTATATGACTGTGGGTAGGTGTAAATGAATTGCTTAATATATTTTAGTATATTGCTTAATTTTGTCAAAATTGTGACAGAATTGCTACATGTACCTGCTTTTAAAAATCCAAACAGCTTGGCTGGACGTAGTGGCTCATGCCTGTAATCCCAGCACTTTGGGAGGCCGAGGCGGACGGATCAAGAGGTCAGGAGTTCAAGACCAGCTTGGCCAAGGTGGTGAAACCCCCCTCCCTACTAAAAATGCAAAAATTAGCCAGGCGTGGTAGCATGCGCCTGTAATCCCAGCTACTCGGGAGGCTGAGGCAGAGAATTGGTTGAGCCCGAGAGACAGAGGTTGCAGTGAGCCAAGATCGTGCCACTGCACTCCAGCCTGGGCGGCAGAGCGAGACTCCGTCTAAAAAAAAAAAAAAAGAAAGAAATATTCCAAACAGGCATGACAGGTGTGGTGGGTGGCTCATGCTTGTAGTCCCAGCACTTTGGGAGGTTGAGGTGGGACAATTGCTCGAGGCCAGGAATTCGAGACCAGGCTGGACAACATAGTGAGACTCCATCTCTGAAAAAAAAAAAAAAAAATTGGCTACACGTGATGGCACGTGGCTGTAGTCTTAGCTACATGGGAGCCTAAAGCAGGAGAATGGCTTGAACCCAGGAGTTCAAGGTTACAGTGAGCTATGATCACGCCACTGTACTCCAGCCTGGGGGATAGAGCAAGACCCTGTCTCTACTTTTTTTTTGAGACGGAGTTTTGCTCTTGTTGCCCAGGCTGGAGTGCAATGACGTAATCTTGGCTCACTGCCACCTCCACCTCCCAGGTTCAAGCGATTCTCCTGCCTCAGCCTCCCAAAGTGTAGCTGGGATTACAGTCATGCACCATCACACCCAGCTGAGTTTTTGGTATTTTTAGTAGAAATGGGGTTTCACCAAGTTGACCAGGCTGGTCTCAAACTTCCGACCTCAGCCCGCCTCAGCCTCCCAAAGTGCTGGGATTACAGCATGAGCCACTGTACCCAGCCCTCTAATTTTATTATTATTATTTTGTAACTAAAAAGTAAACTTTAACGTCGAAAATGCAAACTTGGGGGAAGACAGAAAAGATCACACACAAGGCTGTCACTTCACCCTTGGAAGGTTGCACAGCGGCCAGGCAGAGGCGCTCCTCACTTCCCAGACGGGGGCGCGGGACGGAGTTGCTCACTTCCCAGACGGTGGGCAGCTGGATTATTATTATTATTTTTTAATCCAAATTGCACAGACAGTCTTCATGAAAGCAACAGCTCCGGGCTCCACCTCTCTCTGCCTCCCTTACTCTCCCTGTCACCTTTCAGCAGGGTACTTTTAATTTTACATAGTCATAATTAACTTCCATTGTGTTCTTCTCTAGAAACACAATAAATCTGGTGTGTTCTATCTACAGACTTTATTCCAAACATTTGAGACAAATAAGCAGTGTTTGTTAATGCAAATGTCAAGGCTTTTTAAGATCTTTTGGTTCTAACTCTCTGAAGGCTGGTCCTTGGGAGATCACAAAACAAACTCTGGCACAACCTGGCCGGTTATCTTCCAATCATGCCCTTTGGGGTGGCAGATCCCATCATGTAGACCCTCCATTCTGCACGTATATAAGTGGCTGGAGACCAGGCTTGTGAGGCACAACACAAAAGTTGTGCAATTACCCGGGAGGTAATTACTGACTGTGACTTGCTTGCTGCCTTGCAATAAAAATCAGGGAGAAGGACACCACAGCTCCACCACGTTCAGGTTGCCAGAAGGCCCTCAGGGATGTTAGGCTTTAGGACAGGAGAGCCAGCAGAGATGGGAATCCAGGCTGCAGTTCAGCTGTTCATGCCTGATGTCATTCTGCACCAGCAGCAAGAAAACTGAAAACATAAGAACGAGGCCAGGCACAGTGGCTCACGCCTATAATCCCAGCACTTTAGGAGGCAGAGGTGAGTGGATCACCTGAGGTCAGGAGTTCAAGACCAGCCTGGCCAACAGGGTGAAAACCCTGTCTCTACTAAAAAATATAAGAATTAGCAGGGCATAGTGGTGGGGCACCTGTAATCCGAGCTGAGGAGGCTGAGGCAGGAGAATTGCTTGAATTAAAATTTTTTTTTTTTTTGAGACAGAGTCTTGCTCTGTCGCCCCGGGCTGGAGTACAGGAGCCCACTCTCGGCTCACTGCAAGCTACGCCTCCCCGGGTTCTCGCCAGTCTCCTGCCTCAGCCTCCCGAGTAGCTGGGACTACAGGCACCCACCACCACGCCCAGCTAATTTTTTGTATTTTTAGTAGAGACGGGGTTTCACCGTGTTAGCCAGGATGTTCTTGATCTCCTGACCTCGTGATCCACCCGCCTTGGGCCTCCCAAAGTGCTGGGATTACAGGCGTGAGACACTGTGCCCGGCCTGAAATTTTTTTTAATTTTTAAAAAAGAAAGAAAGTGTGGTATACATACCACAGAATTTTTATTTTATGTTATTTTATTTTATTTATTTTATTTATTTAAGACAGAGTATCACTCTTGTTGCCCAGGCTGGAGTATAATGGCACGATCTCAGCTCACTGCAACCTCCGCCTTCCCAGTTCAAGCGATTCTCCTGCCTCAGCCTCCCGAGTAGCTGGGATTACAGGCATGCACCACCAAGCCTGGCTAATTTTTTGTATTTTTAGTGGAGCTAGGTTTCTCCATGTTGGTCAGGTTGGTCTTAAAATCCTGACCTCAGGTGATCTGCCCACCTGGGCCTCCCAAAGTGCTGGGATTACAGGTGTGAGCGACTGCACCCAGCTCATATCACAGAATACTACTCAGACATACAAAATAATGAAATCATGTCTTTTGTAGCAAGATGGATGGAACTGGAGGCCATTATTCAGTGAAATGTTCAGTGAAATGACTCAGAAACACAAAGTCAAATATTGCATGTTCTCATTAGTGGGAGCTGGACAATGGGTACCCACGAGTGGAATAATAAACATTGAAGACTGAGAAGAGCTGAGGGTTGAAATACTACGCATGGGTACAATGTTCGCTATTCAGGTGATGGGTTCACTAAAAGCGCAGACTTTACCACGGTGCAATATATGCATGTTAAGAAATCTGCACTCGTGCCGCCTAATATCTAACAAAAAATTATTTTCAGAAATAGTACTTTTTGCGGGGCATGGTGGCTCACACTGTAATCCTAGCGCTCTGGGAGGCCAAGGCAGGTGGATCACCTGAGGTCAGGAGTTCGAGACCAGCCTGGCCAACATGATAAAACCCCATCTCAACTGAAAACTACAAAAATTAGCCGAGTGTGGTGGCATGCACCTGTAATCCCAGCTACTTGGGAGGTGAGCCAGGAGAATCGCTGGAATCTGGAAGGCGGAGGTTGCAGTGGGTTGAGATCACACCATTACTCTCCAGCCTGGGTGACAGAGCGAAACTCCGTCTCAAAAAAACAAGAAAGAAAAAAAAAAGAATCATGCTGGGTACAATAGCTCATGCTTGAAATCCCAGCACTTCAGGGGACTGAGGCAGGAGGATTGCTCGAGCCTAGGAGTTTGAGACCAGCCTGGGTAACATAGGGAGACCTTGTCTTTACAAAACCAGGCATGGTGGTGTGCACCTATAGTTCCAGCTACTCTGAGACTGAGTAGGGAGGATTGCTTGAGCCTGGGAAATCAAGGATGCAGTGAGCCGTGATCATACCACTGCACTCCAGCCTGGGTGACAGATTGAGACCCTATTCGAAAGAAAGAAATTCTTTCTGTGATTCCTAAATTCCTCCTTTCCTTCTTTCTTTTCTTTTCTGTTCTTTTCCTTTTCTTTCTTTTCTTTTCTTTCTTCTTTTTTTCTTTTTTTTTCTTTTCTTTTCTTTTCTTTTTCTTTTCTTTTCTTTCCTTTCCTTTTCTTTTCTTTTCTTTTCTCTTCTTTCTTTCTCTCTCTCTTCTTTTTGACAGAGTCTCACTCCCTCACCCAGGATGAAGTGCAGTGGCACAATCTTGGTTCACTGCAACCTCTGCCTCCCAAGTTCAAATGATTTTCCTGCCTCAGCCTCCTGAGTAGATGGGACTACAGGTGCGTGCCACCACGCTCGACTAATTTTTGTATTTCTAGTTGAGACACGATTTTGCCATGTTGGCCAGCTGGTCTCGAATTCCTGGCTTCAAGTGATCCGCCCACTTCAGCCTCCCAAAGTGCTGGGATTACAGGCGTGAGCCACCACGCTGGGCCAGGTTCCCATACTTTTGAGCTACTGTCCTTTTCTGTTCCAGGGCCCCATTAGGACACCACGTTAGAGGAGTTGTCATGCCTCATTAGGCTCCTCTTGGCTGTGGTCGTTTCTCAGATTGTTTTTCATGACCTTGATGATTTAAAAAAAATGTATTGCTATGTTGTCCAGGCTGGTCTTGAACTCCTGGCCTTAAGTGATCATTCTGCCTCAGCCTCCCGAGTAGCTGGGATTACAGGGACAGGCCACTGGGCCTGGCTCCAACCTTCCTTCCCCCATGAGTGGAAGCTTCCTGAGGCCTCCCCAGAAGCAGATGCTGGCACCATGCTTTTTGTACAACCTGCAGAACTGACAGCCAAATAAATCTGTTTTCTTTCCGTCGAAAGAATGAAAGAAAGGAAAAGAAAAGAAATCTCGTCTCTACCAAAAAAAAAAATAATTAGCCGGGCATGGTGGTGAGTGCCTGTAATCCCAGCTACTCAGGAGGCTGAGGCAGGGGAATCACTTGAAAGGCGGAGGTTGCAATGAGCCGAGATTGTGCCACTGCACTCCAGCCTGAGTGACAGAGTGAGACCTGGTAAAAATAAAAATAAAAAATAAAAAATAGCCGGGCGTGGTGGCTCAAGCCTGTAATCCCAGAACTTTGGGAGGCCGATACGGGCGGATCACGAGGTCAGGAGATCGAGACCATCCTGGCTAACACGGTGAAACCCCGTCTCTACTAAAAAATACAAAAAACTAGCCGGGCGAGGTGGCGGGCTCCTGTAGTCCCAGCTACTCAGGAGGCTGAGGCAGGAGAATGGCGTAAAACCCGGGAGGCGGAGCTTGCAGTGAGCTGAGATCCGGCCACTGCACTCCAGCCTGGGTGGCAGAGCGAGACTCCGTCTCAAAAAAAAATAAAAATAAAAATAAAATAAAAAAATAAAAAATAAAGTTGGAAGTCTCACACTTCCTAATTCTAAAATTTATTACAAAAACAAACCCACAGTGATCAAAACAGTATAGTCCAGCCCGGGCAAAACCCCATCTACAAAAGATACAAAATTAGCCAGGCATGGTGGTGCACACCTGTAGTTTCAGCTACTCAGGAGGCTGAGGTGGAAGGATTATTTGAACCCAGGAGGTTGAGGCTGCAGTGAGCCAAGATTGTGCCACTGTATTCCAGCCTGGGCAACAGAGTGAGACGTTATTTCAAAAACACAAACAAACTGTGTAGTATTGGCATACAGATAGACATATAGAATAATGGAATGGAAAAGAAAGCCCAGAAGTGCCCATTTTGGCAGCACACGTACTAAAATTGGAAAGATACAGAGAAGATTAGCATGGCCCCTGTGCAAGGATGACAATCAAAAGTGAGAAATTATTTTAAAAAATTAAAAGAATACAGGGTCCAGAAATAAACTCTCATACATATAGTCCAATAGTTTTTAAATTAGGGTCCCCAGACTAGTCAGTGGAGAAAGGAGTTTTTTCAACAAATGATTTTAGGAAAACTGGATATCTACATGCAAATGAATGAACCTGGACCCTTACACTATACACAAAAATCAACTCTAAATGAATCCAAGACCTAAATGTAAGACCTAAAATGATAAAACTCTTTTTTTTCTTTTTCTTTCTTACCTTTTTTTTCTTTTCTTTTCTTTTTTTTTGAGACAGAGTCTAGCTCTGTCGCCCAGGCTGGAGTGCAGTGGCCGGATCCCAGCTCACTGCAAGCTCCGCCTCCCAGGTTTACACCATTCTCCTGCCTCAGCCTCCTGAGTAGCTGGGACTACAGGTGCCCGCCACCTCGCTCA